>NW_028319637.1:0-161492 GCF_062004578.1 Staurois parvus
TATGGGTTTACCCGCCAGTATGCCAGTGTCAATGGGCTTTGCGTCCTATGGGTTTACCCGCCAGTATGCTGGCATCAATGGGCTTTGCTTTGGGTCCTATGGGTTTACTCGCCAGTATGCCTACGTCAATGGGCTTTGCGTCCTATGGGTTCAACCGCCAGTATGCTGGCATCAATGGGCTTTGCTTTGAGTCCTATGGGTTTACCCGCCAGTATGCCGGTGTCAATGGGCTTTGCGTCCTATGGGTTTACCCGCCAGTATGCTGGCATCAATGGGCTTTGCTTTGAGTCCTATGGGTTCACCCGCCAGTATGCTGGCATCAATGGGCTTTGCTTTGAGTCCTATGGGTTCACCCGCCAGTATGCTGGCATCAATGGGCTTTGCTTCGTGTCCTATGGGTTCACCCGCCAGTATGCTGGCATCAATGGGCTTTGCTTCGTGTCCTATGGGTTCACCCGCCAGTATGCTGGCATCAATGGGCTTTGCTTCGTGTCCTATGGGTTTTGCATTTGTATACCATAGGAAGGTAGGTTCTCCTTTACTCACCAGTATGCCTGTCAAAGGATTCTGTTGAGTTCTCTATAGCAGTTATAATTTGGTCCAAAAAAAAAAATGTTTGGACTCCTTCAAACCCAAAAGGTCCATGGTTGGCCCTCCACCACCATACATGGTTAATTTCTTTTCCAAGTCATGGTACCTTGACACTCCTTCAGCAACAGGGACTGAGCCCCAGCCACCTCTCAGCACCTTCCCCTGTGGCTGGCAGCTGCACAAGCCGGTTAGTGAAGCCGCATTCGCACTCTGGGCATCACACTCTGCCCGATGACAGCTTCCTGTAAAGTGGTTGTAAACCTCAGACATGAAATATGAACAAAGCAGATCCCTCTGTAGTGCGTACTTGTCCTAATCCAGAGCACTAATGCGTTTGTCTTTTCCGTCTGCCGCCTCCTTCCTTCCCTTCTGAGGAGTTTTCCTGACATCAAGAGAAAAAGGTAACAAGGAAGGGAGCTCCAGCACACAGCCTGTGATTGACAGCCTCAGTTGTGTGAAGAAGGGTGTGTCCCTTCCTTCCAATCAGCTCTCAGAGCTATCCTCACATTGTGTAAGGCTGGCCAGACACTATACAATTTTCCAATTTCTGCCCAATTTCCTTTAGATTTACCTTTAACTATGTAGTGCAAGAGCCGGCCTGATTGGATGCAATTGAAAGTGTTGCTAGGTTTGACCTCCTATTATATGGTAAATCTAAACCAAAATTCTCAAGAAAATTGTATAATGTATGGCCGGCCTAAGTTCAGCTTCCCTCTGCTTTTCAGAGCTTGGAGATCCCTTGTAAATTCTTCTTTTTCCATGAATTTAGGGAGCATACAGCTGCAGATAAACAGATACAACTCATGTCGGGTGATTTATTTTATCTCCGGGTATCACCCAAGGACAGTCACTTCACTGGGTATATGTCAACATTTACAACCAAAGTGGTTGTAAACCCTTATATATACCCAGTGTTGTGATTGTCCTCAGGTGATACACAGAGATGAAACAAATCCTCCTACATAAGTTGTACCCGTTTATCTGCAGCAATCTCTTCAAAGTCCAGAATTTACACAGAAGTTCTCAGCTCCAGAAGGCAGGGGGTGGAGATCTGATGTCACAAACTACACAGCAGAGAGCTGTTCTAGAATGGCGCTAAAATCCCCGCAATCGCGTAATAACGTGAGATTTCGCTATTAGGCATTCCCTCCGACTCCGATGACGCCGATATCCCAGAAGCCCCAGGGAACGCCTAATGACAAAATCGCCTAGGCGGCTGGGATCGGAAGTGGAGACAGAAATTCTAAAAATAAGGTATTAAGGGGGGAAAAAAAAATGATGTATTGCCAAAACGGACTGTGAACTTATCTTTTAAAATGCAGGAACTACATGTGCCCTGCCCCCCCGAAGATGACCCCGCCCCCCGAAGATGACCCCGCCCCCCCAAGGATGACCCCGCCGTGTACCTCCCAATAACGCTGCAAGTACTCCAAATGATCCTGATCAGCCCCAGCTCATGAATCCAGAAGAAAGGCGGGGCAGATGGAAGGAGAACCACACCCCCTTCTACACAGTCTCATACACACGCACAGCTGAGGCTGTCAATCACCTGCTGTGTGCTGGAGGTGGGTGGGACTATCTCCTGGGATTGCCTGGTGGGGGCATAAACTGACCGAAGTGACAGTTGCAGATGACTGAGGAATGAGAGGGCAGACAGAAATCACACTAGGTGCTATAGATTGCGGCAAGTACACACTATAGAAGGATATGCTTTGGTCATTTTTCGTTCCAGAGGTTTAACCCCTCGCTCTCCAGAGGATTCCCCCCCCCTTCCTGACCGGGCCATTTTTTGCAATACAGCACTGCGTCACTTTAACGGACAATTGCGCGGCCGTGCAACGCTGCACCCAAATGAGATTTACGCCCTTTTTTCCCACAAACAGAGCTTTCTCTCGGTGGTATTTGATCACCTGTGCGGTTTTTATTTTTTTGCGCTATAAACAAAAAAAACTGACAATTTTGATAAAATATTTTTTACTTTTTGCTATAAAACATATCCAGTAAAAAAATGTAAAAGATCAAAGTTCTTCATAAATTTAGGTCAAAATGTATTCTGCGACGTCTTCGCTAAAAAAAAAAAATTGAATTGGTTTACGTGAAAATTATAGCGTCTACAAATGGCGGTATAGATACTGGGATTTTTTTTTTTTAAACTAGTAATGGCGGCAATCAGCGACTTACAGCGGGCATTCTGACACTGAGGGGAACTGACTTGGTGTCACTGACATCCCCAGTGACACCAATACAGTGATCAGCGCTAATAAAAAGCACCGACACTGTACTAATGGCACTGGGCAGGAAGGGGTTAACATCTGGGGCAATCAAAGGGTTAACTGTGTGCTGTGTGTTTTACTAGGGAGACATGCTGCTGTGCAGAGAGATACAAAGCAGCATGTCCTTGCTGGCAGGAGAGAGACCTGTATTGTTTACTGTCAGTGTTACTCTGCGCTGTCTGGGTGCCATCCGGGAATCTCTGACCCGGGACCTGGTGATTGACATCCCTAGCCACCAATAGTGGTGCGTAACATCTGTGTGCGGGTTTTACTGTGTGTGTGTTTACTATGTAAACATGCTGCTTTGTATTGCTCTGCTTGGTAACACCACTGCCTGACTCCCTCACATCCAACGCGTTTCAAAGGCAGAACCTTCTTCCCCACAAGAAAAATATATTTTAAAAATATTCTTCCCAAATATATTGACATATATTAGAATGCTACAATTTTGGCCGTAATCAATATATATAATATATACAGTGGGGATGGAAAGTTTGGGCACCCCAGCTAAAAATGTGTATTAATGTGCATAAAGAAGCCAAGGAAAGATGGAAAAATCTCCAAAAGGCATCAAATTACAGATTAGACATTCTTATAATATGTCAACAAAAGTTAGATTTTATTTCCATCATTTACACTTTCAAAATAACAGAAAACAAAAAAATGGCGTCTGCAAAAGTTTGGGCCCCCTGCAGAGTTAATATCTTGTACTGCCCCCTTTGGCAAGTATCACGGCTTGTAAACGCTTTTTGTAGCCAGCCAAGAGTCTTTCCATTCTTGTTTGAGGTATCTTTGCCCATTCTTCCTTGCAAAAGTCTTCCAGTTCTTTGAGATTTCTGGGCTGTCTGTCACGCACGGCTCTTTTAAGGTCTATCCATAGATTTTCAATGATGTTGAGGTCAGGAGATTGTGAAGGCCATGGCAAAACCTTCAGTTTACGCCTCTTGATGTAATCCCCCGTGGATTTCGAGGTGTGTTTAGGATCATCATCCATTTGTAGAAGCCATCCTCTCTTTAACTTCAGCTTTTTCACAGATGGTATCAAGTTACCATCCAAAATTTGCTGAAATTTTATTGAATCCATTTTTCCTTCTACTCGTGAGATGTTCCCTGTGCCACTGGCTGCAACACAACCCCAAAGCATGATTGATCCAACCCCATGCTTCACAGTTGGACAGAGGTTCTTTTCATTCAATTCTGTGCCCCTTCTTCTCCAAACGTACCTTTGCTCATTCCGGCCAAAAAGTTCAATTTTAACCTCATCGGTCCACAGAACTTGTTTCCAAAATGCATCAGGCTTGTCTATATGTTCATTTGCAAAGTTCAAACGATGATTTTTGTGGTGAGGATGTAGAAGAGGTTTTCTTCTGATGACTCTTCCATGAAGACCATATTTGTACAAGTATCTCTTTATAGTGGAATAGTGACCACAACTCCAGTGTCTGCCAGATCTTTCTGGAGGGATCGTGCAGTCAAACGTGGGTTTTGAATTGTTTTTCTCACAATCCTGCGAGCTGTTCTGTCTGATATTTTTCTTGGTCTTCCAGATCTTGCTTTAACTTCCACTGTTCCTGATGACTGCCATTTCTTAATTACATTCCGAACAGAGGATATTGACATCTGAAAACGCTTTGCTATCTTCTTATAGCCTTCTCCAGCTTTGTGAGCGTCAACTATTTTCAGTTTCAGTTTTCTAGACAACTGCTTAGAAGAACCCATGGTGCTGATTGTTGGGGCAAGGTCAGATGAGTCTGGGCATTTAAAACCTTTGAGATTGACATCACCTGGTCTTCCCAGACGATGATTGAGAACAATCCATGACACTGGCAGGTCTCAGCTTTGCAAAGGGGGCAGTGCATGCTATAAATTCTGCTGGGGGCCCAAACTTTTGCAGACGCCATTTTTTTTTTGTGTTATTTTGAAAGTGTAAATGATGGAAATAAAATCTAACTTTTGTTGACATATTATAAGAATGTCTAATCTGTAATTTGATGCCTTTTGGAGATTTTTCCTACTTTCCTTGGCTTCTTTATGTACATTAATACACATTTTTAGCTGGGGTGCCCAAACTTTTGATCCCCACTGTATATATATATATATACACCCTATTTCCCCTAAAATAATACATACCCCAAAAATAAGACCTAGTGCTATTTTTGGGAATTGATAAAGTATAGGACCTACCCCGAAAATATGACCTAGTGTGTTTTTTTGAGGCAAAAAAAATATAAGACAGGGTCTTATTTTCGGGGAAACACGTTATAGGTATATATATATATATATATATATATATATATATATATATATATATATATATATATATATATATATATAATTTATTTTTTTTTTTTTAAATATTCTTCCCAAATATTTTGACCTACATTTGAAATGCTACAATTTTGGTCGTATTCAATATATCTCAAAATATATTTCAATAAATATACATATACATGCACATATACATATATATATATATATATATACACTATATATACACACACATTACATTTAAAATATTCTGTATGTCTTTAAAAATACAAATCTAAATTTTTGGAACGCATTTACAAATATATGTTAAAATTACTTTTTTATATATTAAAAAAAACTGAAGAATATATTTAAAATATATATATTTTTAAAAATATATTTTTTTAAATATATTCTTCAGATTTTTTTTAATATATAAAAAAGTAATTTTAACATATATTTGTAAATGCGTTCCAAAAATTTAGACTTGTATTTTTAAAGAAACAATTAAGTGCTGTCCGTGATACTTTTTTTATTTGCACAAACAAACTATTTTAACCACTTGAGCTCCTGAGGATTTACCCCCCTTAATGACCACGCCTCTTTTTGCTACGCGGCGCTGCACTAATTCAACTGATAATTGCGCGGTCATGCAATGCTGCGCCAAAACTAAATTTACGTCCTTTTTTTCACACAAATAGAGCTTTCTTTCGGTGTAATTTGATCACCTGTGCGCTTTTTATTTTTCATGCTATAAACAAAAAAAGGCCAAAAATTTTGAAGAAAAACAATATTTTTTTACTTTCAGCTATAAAAAATATATAGTAAACTCATATAGTTGGTTATAAATTTCGGCCAAAATGTATTCTGCTCCATGTTTTTGGTAAAAAAAATCCCAATAAGTGTATATTGATTGCTTTGTGTGAAGTTATAGCGTCTACAAACTATGGTATAGATCAGGGGTGGGCAAACTTTTTGACTTGAGGGCCGCAATGGGTTCATATATTGGACCCGGGGGCCGGACCAAGAGTAGATGAATGATGTGTATGTGTCATCCATAGTAAGTATAGTAATATTCCCCCATAGTAAGCATAGTAATTAATCCCCCATATAGTAATTCATCCCCCATATAGTAATTCATCCCCCATAGTAATTAATCCCCCATATAGTAATTCATCCCCCAAAGTAATTCATCCCCCATAGTAATTCATCCCCCATATAGTAATTCATCCCCCATAGTAATTAATCCCCCATATAGTAATTCATCCCCCAAAGTAATTCATCCCCCATAGTAATTCATCCCCCATATAGTAATTCATCCCCCATATAGGAATTCATCCCCCATAGTAATTCATCCCCCATATAGGAATTCATCCCCCATATAGTAATTCATCCCCCATATAGGAATTCATCCCCATATAGTAATTCATCCCCCATATAGGAATTCATCCCCCATAGTAATTCATCCCCCATATAGTAATTCATCCCCCATATAGTAATTCATCCCCCATAGTAATTCATCCCCCATAGTAATTCATCCCCTATATAGTAATTCATCCCCCATATAGTAATTCATCCCCCATAGTAATTCATCCCCCATATAGTAATTCATCCCCCATATAGTAATTCATCCCCCATATAGTAATTCATCCCCCATAGTAATTCACCCCCCATAGTAATTCATCCCCCATATAGTAATTCATCCCCCATATAGTAATTCATCCCCCATAGTAATTCATCCCCCATATTAATTCATCCCCATATAGTAATTCATCCCCCATAGTAATTCACCCCCCATAGTAATTCACCCCCCATAGTAATTCACCCCCCATAGTAATTCATCCCCCATAGTAATTCATCCCCCATAGTAATTCATCCCCCATATAGTAATTCATCCCCCATATAGTAATTCATCCCCCATAGTAATTCACCCCCCATAGTAATTCATCCCCCATATAGTAATTCATCCCCCATAGTAATTCATCCCCCATAGTAATTCATCCCCCATAGTAATTCATCCCCCCTATAGTAATTTATCCCCCATAGTAATTCATCCCCCATAGTAATTCATCCCCCCTATAGTAATTCATCCCCCCTATAGTAATTCATCCCCCCTATAGTAATTCATCCCCCCTATAGTAATTCATCCCCCATATAGTAATTCATCCCCCATAGTAATTCATCCCCCCTATAGTAATTCATCCCCCATATTAAGTCCCCCCTGTGTCAATTCACTTACCTTTGCTCCGCGCGTTCCTCTCGCCGTTCCGGTGTAGCATGAAAATCTGTCTCCTATGAGGATCTGTCCCCCTCGACGTATCTGCGCATGTGCCAGTTTCAGGCATTAGCAGCCGATCCGCGATCTCCGGCACATGCGCAGATACGTCGAGGGGGACAGATCCTCATAGGAGACAGATTTTCATTCAGGGCGGACTGCGAGAGGAGCCTAGCTCCGCGGGCCGGATTAAAAGGTCCGCCGGGCCGTAGTTTGCCCATTGCTGGTATAGGTACTGCAATTTACGACATTTTTCTGCTATACAGCGCTGCGCTAGTTTAGCGGACAATTGCGCAGTCATGTAATACGGTACATAAATGAAACTTACATCCTTTTTTTTCCCACAAATTGAGCTTTCTTTCGGTGGTATTTGATCGCCTGTGCGGTTTTTTATTTTTTGCGCTATAAAAAAAAAAGGCTGACAATTTTGAGGAAAAAAAAACTATATTTTGTACTTTTTGCTATAAAAAAAAATGCAAAAATAAAATTTAGTCATAAATTTCTGCCAAAATGCATTCTGCAACATGTCTTTGCTAAAAAAAAAACCCAATACGTGTAAATAAATTGGTTTACGTGGAAGTTATAGCATTTAAAAATGGCGGGAAAGATACTGGGATTTTTAGGGGTTTTTTATACTAATAATGGCGGCGATCAGCGAATTATGGCGGCGATCAGGGACTTATGGCTGGACTGCGGCGGACATTCTGACATTGGGGGGTAGTGACTTGGGGTCACTGACATCCCCAAAAACACTAATACAGTGATCAGTGCAAGAAAAAAAACACTGACACTGTACTAATGGCACTGGGGAGGAAGGGGTTACCTTTATTTTGCAGGGAAGGGTTATAGGAGTGAGGGGAGTGTTTTACTAGGGGGCGGGGTGTGTACTGGGCGGGACAAGGCTGATCGAGAAAGAGAAACTGTTCTTTCTCGATCAGCTCATCCTCGAGCTGACAGGGAAGTGACAGACAGCACAGCTACTGCAGCTGTGCTCTCTGTCACTGATTGCCGCCGATCGCCGGGACAGCCGCTAAGGAGCAGCTGTGACCCGGCGACTGACATCTGCGGGACAAATAGGGCGGCGGTGCGCATCGCGCGCGCCCCCTATTTGTTTACAAAATACACGTTTTAAAACGTGGTTTTGCCTGCGAGTGCCGCCCTGCCGCCGTACATGTACAGTGGGTGGGCGGCATGTAGTTAAGGACTAATACGGCTACAATCACCTCAAGCAAAATGGAAGATATTTTTAGACATACAATATATTTTAAATGTATTTTAAAAAATATTTTTCATATATTTTGTAATAACTCATTTCAGCATGCAGTGTGTGTATGTATATGTATTTAGTGAAATATATTTTTAGATCTATTGAATACGGCCAAAATTGTAGCATTTCAAATATATATTTCTTCCACGTGGGTCATCAGAGAGTTTTGTATTCCGTAAAGCAGTGTTTCTCAACTCCAGTCCTCATGGACCCCCAACAGGTCATGTTTTCAGGATTTCCCTCAGATGAAACAGCTGTGGTAATTACTAAGGCAGTGAAACTGATCAAATCACCTGTGCAAAATAATGGAAATCCTGAAAACATGACCTGTTGGGGGTCCATGAGGACTGGAGTTGAGAAACACTGAGTTACAGCAATGTGACCACTCCCTCTTTAAATACAATGTAGCTCCTCCCTCTCCTAACTACAGCAATGTGGCTCTTCCTTCTCCTGCTAATTACATCAATGTGGCCCCTCCCTCCTCTGCTAATTACATCAATGTGGCCCCTCCCTCCTCTGCTAATTACAGCAATGTGGCCCCTCCGTCCTCTGCTAATTACAGCAATGTGGCCCCTCCGTCCTCTGCTAGTGACAGCAATGTGGCCCCTCCCTCCTCTGCTAATGACAGCAATGTGGCCCCTCCCTCCTCTGCTAATTACAGCAGTGTGGCCCCTCCCTCTCCATCTAGTTACAGCAGTGTTTCTCAACTCCAGTCCTCATGGACCCCCAACAGGTCATGTTTTCAGGATTTCTCTCAGATGAAACAGCTGTGGTAATTACTAAGGCAGTGAAACTGATCAAATCACCTGTGCAAAATAATGGAAATCCTGAAAACATGACCTGTTGGGGGCCCATGAGGACTGGAGTTGAGAAACACTGCCGTAAAGGAAGGCAGAACTCCCTTGAAGTGGATCAGAGGGAGGAGTCAACTGCAGGTCGAATTCACTTGTCACTGACACAAGCCTGAAGCCCGTTGACACGGGTCCTAATAAATATCTGATTATGTGCCTCGGGGGAACTGATCATAGTACAGATGGATCCTACAGTTGGCTTCATTTATGACCCATCGATCATATTTGCCATCAATATTGTTAGCCAACTACAAGCGTGTTGCGGCGTTCGATGATAAATTGCTGGTCGGTGATTGCTCCCACCTCGAACGATCACAAATAGCGACATGTATGGCCATCTCTATAGAGATCTTCGGTCCTCTGTGCCGTCTTGGGCTGTCTCTCTGCCTCCATTCACAGGAGGCGACCGGCGGCAGTATGAATGATCTTTTCATCGATCGATCTCTTCACTTTTGTTTTGCACTTTGTTGTTCGGTCCTTGGGTAGCGAGGGGTTATAAGGACCGATCTTCTGTCATGACCGTTTTTACATTTCGATACGAGACAGCGAAGTAATCAACTTTGTAAATACTAGATTGGTGTCTTGTGTAGCCTTCTGCCAATAAGGGGGTATGGGTTGTACTCCCATACTGGGCCCCATTGGGTCAGCAGTCTGTAGGCTGTGGAGGGCCCCATGGTTTCCAGTGTTGGCCCACCTGCATATCTATAGTGAAAGGACTTGGACTTGTGATTGCTGAGCATTGCCGGCAGAAAGGACGGGAAGGGAAGCAGGCCGAGTCGGAGGACCTGTCTTGATCATACCGGTTGAGGACAAAGGGCAGCGATTGGTAGAAAAGGGAAGACAGAGGATGGGGACAGTAGGGTTGTGCTGTGGTGAAGTAAGGAGGGGGTGCAATGGGGGGGCAGGTGGATAGACCGGCTTACCCTAGGCCCTGGAGGAGGGAGGGAGGGACTGTGTGTTTGTGGACATCCTTTGCTGATGGCCTTCCTCCTGGGGCCTAAGGGGTACCACCTGTGGGAAGGGGTAGGGGGCCCCATGATTTATAAAGGCAGCAATCGCTGCGCCCCACGATCAAATTTTGAGGGAGAGCAGCAGATTGGTGAAATGCTCCGTCTGCGCAGGCGTTCCATAGGCAGCCATGTTTCCATTTCTCCCACGGCAGTAAGCAAAGTTTGCACCTTCCCCATTGGGCACAGCTGATGCTTCAGGAGCCTCTTCAGTCCTCGTGGTGATGATGGGTACAATATACCTGGGGCTGAACTCTGGGGAAGAAGGGAAATACATTGCATGCCAAAAGATTTGAAATTTTGCTGATCCTGCCAGGCAGTTCAGACAGGTCCTCTGCCTCCTGTACAATTAAATCTGATCCCTGTCATTGGTCTATGGCTTATACAGTGAAGGAGCGGCAGTACACTAGTAAGCCCAGCACTGTGCACAGGAGTGGCAGTACACTGGTCAGCTCAGCACTGTGCACAGGAGTGGCAGTACACTGGTCAGCTCAGCACTGTGCACAGGAGTGGCAGTACACTGGTCAGCTCAGCACTGTGCACAGGAGTGGCAGTACACTGGTCAGCTCAGCACTGTGCACAGGAGTGGCAGTACACTGGTCAGCTCAGCACTGTGCACAGGAGCGGCAGTACACTGGTCAGCTCAGCACTGTGCACAGGAGTGGCAGTACACTGGTCAGCTCAGCACTGTGCACAGGAGTGGCAGTACACTGGTCAGCTCAGCACTGTGCACAGGAGTGGCAGTACACTGGTCAGCTCAGCACTGTGCACAGGAGCGGCAGTACATTGGTAAGCTCAGCACTGTGCACAGGAGTGGCAGTACACTACTAAGCCCAGCACTGTGCACAGGAGCGGCAGCACAATAGTAAGCTTTGCACTGTGCACAGGAGTGGCAGTATACTACTAAGCCCAGCACTGTGCACAGGAGCGACAGCACACTAGTAAGCTCAGCACTGTGCACAGGAGCGACAGCACACTAGTAAGCTCAGCACTGTGCACAGGAGTGGCAGCACACCAGTAAGCCCAGCACTGTGCACAGGAGTGGCAGCACACCAGTAAGCCCAGCACTGTGCACAGGAGTGGCAGCACACCAGTAAGCCCAGCACTGTGCACAGGAGTGGCAGTACACTACTAAGCCCAGCACTGTGCACAGGAGCGGCAGCACAATAGTAAGCTTTGCACTGTGCACAGGAGTGGCAGTATACTACTAAGCCCAGCACTGTGCACAGGAGCGACAGCACACTAGTAAGCTCAGCACTGTGCACAGGAGCGACAGCACACTAGTAAGCTCAGCACTGTGCACAGGAGCGGCAGCACACTAGTAAGCTCAGCACTGTGCACAGGAGTGGCAGCACACTAGTAAGCTTTGCACTGTGCACAGGAGCGGCAGCACACTAGTAAGCTCAGCACTGTGCACAGGAGCGGCAGCACAATAGTAAGCTTTGCACTGTGCACAGGAGCGACAGCACACCGGTAAGCTCAGCACTGTGTACAGAACCTACCCCCCCTCCCAGTGTGCATACTGCTGTGCACGGATGTCAAGATTGACCCAGGTACTTATACTATCTTCCTTTAAAAATACAGTTCATGTGCTTTTTTTGAAAATAAACCCATAACCGATTTTTTTTTTTTTATTATTCCGTTTTAACGAATATAGATCATTTATAATCCACAGAGACATATATATTTACAAAGTTGATTGTTTCTCTGGCTGGCTTTACAGTGTGATTTTTGTCTGAAAGGCAAAGTTAAACTTTAACAATTTGTTGCCAATTGACTTTACTGCCAACCTGATCAGTATAGAGCTGAGATAGGCAACCGGGAGCCTATAGAGTTTGTGGAACTACAAGTCCCAGCATGCTTTCCCATTCCCCGGCCATCCTCGAGTTGCCCGTCTCAGTCGCAGAGCGCTCTGAAGAAGTTTATTTAAAGTTAAAAAAAAAAGAAGACTTCGTTATGAAGATCTGAAATTCCCATTTTATTGTGTTTTTTTTAAATTGAAAACGATTGATCCCGACAACTCTGACAACATCTAGTTTGCACTTTTATAGATTATCCTCAAAATTTATTTTGTATCGATCAATTTTATCACCTTCGGTCTGAGGATCTTCCTATCCGGGATGCAGAGAAGGAACTTTCCGCAAGTTTTTTGTTGGGTTTTTTTTTTAACTTCTTTGGACACTGCCACTTTTATTTGGACCTTTTTGCGTCCGGGAACCATGAATGGATGAAGTAAAAAAAGTGATTATTTTGCTGATCTTCATAAATGGGGCCCCTAAGTCTCCTGGACCCTAAACACAGAGGCGTTGTTTTATCTCAGCAAACCTGAGGCTAGAGCAGCTTTCCTGAAGAGAGTATCACCTTTGTGTACAAATGGAATGTAAAATCCGCCGGGGGGGGTGTCAAGGATTCTGTTAAAAACGTCACCCTGTCACGTGTCCACCACACGCCACGCCCACAGCGACTAGCTAACCGTGATGCACGCGTGCGGCCGCGACAGGGTGGTAAAGAGGGGATAATAAAGGGGATTTACACTTAAATATCTCAAACCGTATATAAGATCAGCCGTGATACCTTTTCACAGCCCGCACTACCTCTGGCCACCACCAGATGGAGACTCCACTCCAATCCAGCTGGTCGGCCACACACTGGCAGATACGATCTTACATACAACCTGATGCCCTGATTAGAGTTGAGGACCAGCTTAGTAATCACACACCCTTCTAAAGGTCCCTTCAGCTATCCTAGCTTGAACCCCGGTGTTGATAACCCTTCCACTGTCCACACACCCCCACACCAGACGCACCATAAAGGTAGCCTGCCACCACCCAACAGTTTATCCGCAGAATGGTCTGTTGAGACACCACACACATACAGATCTCCGTCTGGCAGATCTGTTACCTTTGCAATCTGCGTGCAATCTGCCCACTCACAGTGCAGTTGCATACAGATTGGCAATGAGCTTAACCGAGCGTTTTAAAGGCACTAAAATACAATACAATATAACCCAATCTAATCTCTCCAATCTAGTCTCTCTGATCTAGTCTCTCCGAAGATATGAGCACGTGCTTAAATACACAGAAGTTCACTAATTAATTTTAAGATTTAATTTCCCAAAGTGGGCAGTGCATAAAATATGTACAAAAGATAAAAGGTTACAGCAAATACAAAGACATAAGAAGACACACAAATGACTAATTACTATAAAATAAAAGGGAATAAAAAGACAGAATAACACTTTACCCTGCGGCTGGAGCAAGCCAGAAACTTGGCAATCCGCTAGTCAATCGAACCAGCTCCGTACGAATCACCCTGTCCAAATGTCCGTGCGTTCAATTTATGGCGATTTGGACATGGGCGGGACATTAGTCTTCGGCCAATTGACTCTGGGGGAGGTGGTCCTGACCTGCCCACAAGAGGTACTGTGTATGGACCTGCCCAAGTTCAATTGGGCCGAGACTGGCCTGAACACCAAGTCGGGGATTGGATTTCTGACACCAGCGTGTCAGCCCGATCGCAACAGTACCAAACACCATCTGACTGTCGCACCCCCGCGTCATCTAATCATTCCATACATTTCCCTGGCTTCCTCCCCAAGCCACAAATATGATTCTTATATGTAAATGTAGTGCACAGAATGGTCTGCACAAAGGAAGCATTTCCATCTCTCTCCAACTAATATTTTGGCTTTTATAAGAGATTAAACATACTTCTTTGATGTGAATATTACTTATAGAGTTTTCCATCAAAGGCAGACAGTCTGTCTGCTGTCACTGGTTTTCCTCAGAAGGTGATAACCTGATTGACACACACAAGTTGTCACATCCAGGAACCTGGCTTTAGACTAATTAATGCTAAATGATGATTGGGTCTGTAAGGCCTATTGAGGAATTGTGTATACATACACATCTGTATCCCAGATCATTTGTTTGTACCTTCTATTCATTTCCCTACTGCCCAGGGGCTCAATGTACATCCTTAATGACCAGACTGTTCCTGCACACACCTTTGTAATGAAAGGACCTGACATAATCTAATCTACTCAACCTGTCATGGCTATGATTCCATATTTCCACTCAAATCTTACATGTCCGTTACAATAAATTTTACATGTCCGTTACATCTCCCCTCTTCCAGATGACGCATAGCTGAGCCTAAACGGGTTGGCTAACGCGTCTACATGGAAGGTTCCCTAGGTTGGGGGGGGGGGTTCTCCCAACTAAAGTTTGACACCGCTGACAGCTCAGCCCATCCCCCTGCCGATGGGGAAGGGCTTCTGCCCAGTTCTCTGACTGATCCCAAAGGGTTTGGGTCACCACTGGCCAGCAGATCCCCCTGCGGATCCATTTCATCTGCTGGCCACCGACTATCGACTGGACGGGTACTGGCAAACCTGTCATTGTGCGCTGTCAACATTTTCAGCCACTGGCCAGGGTCATCTGGTGGTTCGCCATTGGCTGCGACACCCAGATGCCTGAGCCTGACATAAGGTTGTTCCTGGGTGATCTGGACCTGGTTCCATGGCTTGGATACCAGAACCTCCACCCTTGGACCTGTCTCCCACACTTCTGCTCTTTCTGCCTCAGCCAGAGACTGGTCAGCACAACCCCTGAGTTCCTCCAGCCTGACATCAAACCTATCAGCCAGCAAGAATACAGGGTTGTCAGCTCCAGCCTCTGAGAAAGCAGATTCAGAGGGGGTCAGTGTTCCCCCGTCATCCTGTGATCCTTCCCTTGCTGTGCACAGCAATGAGTCCTCAATCATGATACTCATAGCTGTGGGGACAAAGGATAAATCCACAGACTTTACTCCACCAGGGGTCATCCTCTGACCCGTGCCACACCCTTCTACTCTGTCCTCCTCAGCAGAACATCTGTCAGCACCACACCTGAGCTCCTCCGGGCCGACCTCAAACCTATCAGCCTGGAAGGACTCAGTGATGTCAGCTGCAGCTGCTGAGGTGGAAGACACTGATTGGGCTGAATTCACTCCAACATCCTGCAGACTTCCCTCTGCAACACACAGAAATGAGTCTGCACTGGCAGCACCCATGACTGTGGTGACAGAGGGGAAGGTTACAGGAGGAAGGATTCCACTAGGGGTTATCCTCTGACCCACGTCACTCACTTCTACCCCGTCCTCAGCAGAGCGTCTGTCAGCACACCTGAGTTCCTCTGGGCTGGCATCAGATGTAACAGCCTCTGGAAACTCGGTGCCGTCAGCCACAGCTACTGAGGGGGTAGAGTCAGAATGAATCAGACTTAAACCCTCACCCTGTGGTCCCTCCTCTGTGCTCCACAGTCCAGGATCCAAAATGGCATTACTGGTATCTGTGGTGTCAGGGGAGCGGACAACAAAGAACTTCATCCCACAAGGGGAGAGGGGCACACAACACTGGTCTACTGAAACCAAATGTGCCTTTTCCCCGGGGACTTCAGAAGAACATCCTGTTGCTTTACATAGGGGTAAACAACCAAATTCCTTTTGCCCATGCACCCCCATCCTGCTATCCACCGCTGGCGGTTCTTCAGCCAGACCTCTGAGATCCTCTGGGCTGCCATCAATTCTCACAGCTCCAGGGGACTCAGAGCTATCTGCCACAGGTGCCAGGTAGACAACAGTCTGAGGAGACCTTAGGCCCTCTGGGCCAGGTTCACAAGGGTCCAACCCAGCTAGATTGGGCCCTTCCACAGACAGTTCCTCTGTAGCAGTGGGCAATGACTGGTCCGGGGCCACCTGGTGGGCACCCCGAGTCACCACTGCACCAGAGGGAAGGTCTGCCTTGCACATGTCATTACATTCATCATCACATAAACCATTATCAGTTGCAGAGTCCTCTGTGATTTTAAACTCTTCTCCAGGCCTTGACTCCAGACATCCACTAGAGCCAGGCCCTGGTACACAGTCCTTCACCCTCTGACCCTCCCCAGAATCCCCAGTCTTCATGGAGTCTTCAATCAGTCTTTTACATGAGTCCAGGGCCTCAGGTGGTGAGGTAGGTTCTAGGGGTGCTTGATATGGCTCATAATGGGCTACCAACCGTCCCAGGTCAGTACCCAATAATACTCTCGTGGGAATGGCATCTGTTACACCCACTTTTCTCATTCCTCTCCCAGCTCCCCAGTCTAAATAAACACAGGCCGTGGGGACAGCTGGGTTGATGCCCCCAACCCCCTTCACAGTCATGGTCTTACCAGGAATAAGATCCTCAGGGCTCACCAGTTCTGGATGCACTAAAGTCACCTCCGCTCCGCTGTCCCTCAGGCCGGTGGTAACTCTGCCACCCACAGTGACAGGCTGCAGGTTATCGGCGAGCCCTCTTGCATTCCTGGAAACACACAAAACAGTAGACTCCAGGCGGGTTGTCTTGGTAGAAGGTGGGACAGCCTTCTTTTTCTCAGGGCAGGATACACTGAGATGACCTATCCGGTGGCACAAAAAACATCTCCGGGTATCCACAGTTGTTGGGGCGGCTCCTAAAGGTCTGGATGCCTTGGTCTTCTGGATGTCTGGAGAAGAGCGGCCAGTTGCCTTTCCTCCCTTCCAGCTGGGTTCAGTAGTCCTCCAGGTGCTAGGCATTCTGTTAGCCGCATAGGAGTCAGCTATTTCTGCTGCTTGATCCACTGTCTTGGGATCTCGGTCAAGTACAAACTGCCTGACCTCAAAAGGACATGTCTGTAGGAACTGGTCCTTAATCATGAGTTCCTGTAGGGCGCCAAAGGTGCTTACGGACAGTCCCTTTAGCCATTGCTGGAAAGCAGTGCGCTGACTGCAGACGAGGTCCATGTAGCTGTCATTAGGACCTCGATGCAATGTCCTGAAACGCTTGCGGTACACCTCTGGCGTGAGCTGGTACCGTTTAACAATGGCCTGTTTAAGAGTCTCATAGTCCCTTTCTTGGCCCTCTGGAAGACTCAGAAGCACATCCAGGGCCTTGCCTTTCAGCCCTGGGATGAGGTACTGTGCCCATTGCTCCTTGGGCAGGAGGTATTGACGACAAGTCCTCTCAAACCCTTGTAAAAAAGTGTCCATATCCCCATCCACGTCCATGGTGGGGAATTTGTCCAGGGAAACTCTGTGTATCCGTTCTTCCCTGGACTCAGTGTTACCAGCGGACCGGTTCTGCTGCAGCCGGAGTTTTTCTAGCTCCAGTTCATGTCGCCATTGTCCTTCCCGATCTTTTCGTCTGTCCTCTGCTTCCCGGCGCTCCGAAATGAACTTGATGCGTAATGCTTCACTGACTGGGCCCAGCAGCTGTAGATCATCCCGCAGGGACAACGAATGGGCTTCCAGTTGGCCCTCTCGGATGGCACCACGATCCACATCCGGTGACTGGGAAAGCGGCTGTTCCACATCCTGTGGCTCCACATCCAAGTCTCGCTCCTCCCCGTCTTTCTCGACCAGGGCATGTATCATCTGCTCCTTTGTCTGGTCCCTTGTGGTCGGGATACCTCTGATCTCGCACAGATTCATCAGGTCATCTCGACTTTGCTTCTTGTAGCTGATTACTGTCTCAGCCATTTTGCCAAAATAAAAGATAGAAAAGAAAAACAAAGAAAGGGGGGGGGAGCAAATAGCCAAGTATGTCTTCTACAAAACAAAAATTATGCACTGAGTGAGCTTCTGTAGGTCAGTCACTTCTACCGAGCTTCTAACCTTTAGTACACGGGTTACATGAATAAACCATGCACTAATGTATTAAGCAGATCCCGCACGCTGCCGCCAACTGTCAAGGATTCTGTTAAAAACGTCACCCTGTCACGTGTCCACCACACGCCACGCCCACAGCGACTAGCTAACCGTGATGCACGCGTGCGGCCGCGACAGGGTGGTAAAGAGGGGATAATAAAGGGGATTTACACTTAAATATCTCAAACCGTATATAAGATCAGCCGTGATACCTTTCCACAGCCCGCACTACCTCTGGCCACCACCAGATGGAGACTCCACTCCAATCCAGCTGGTCGGCCACACACTGGCAGATACGATCTTACATACAACCTGATGCCCTGATTAGAGTTGAGGACCAGCTTAGTAATCACACACCCTTCTAAAGGTCCCTTCAGCTATCCTAGCTTGAACCCCGGTGTTGATAACCCTTCCACTGTCCACACACCCCCACACCAGACGCACCATAAAGGTAGCCTGCCACCACCCAACAGTTTATCCGCAGAATGGTCTGTTGAGACACCACACACATACAGATCTCCGTCTGGCAGATCTGTTACCTTTGCAATCTGCGTGCAATCTGCCCACTCACAGTGCAGTTGCATACAGATTGGCAATGAGCTTAACCGAGCGTTTTAAAGGCACTAAAATACAATACAATATAACCCAATCTAATCTCTCCAATCTAGTCTCTCTGATCTAGTCTCTCCGAAGATATGAGCACGTGCTTAAATACACAGAAGTTCACTAATTAATTTTAAGATTTAATTTCCCAAAGTGGGCAGTGCATAAAATATGTACAAAAGATAAAAGGTTACAGCAAATACAAAGACATAAGAAGACACACAAATGACTAATTACTATAAAATAAAAGGGAATAAAAAGACAGAATAACACTTTACCCTGCGGCTGGAGCAAGCCAGAAACTTGGCAATCCGCTAGTCAATCGAACCAGCTCCGTACGAATCACCCTGTCCAAATGTCCGTGCGTTCAATTTATGGCGATTTGGACATGGGCGGGACATTAGTCTTCGGCCAATTGACTCTGGGGGAGGTGGTCCTGACCTGCCCACAAGAGGTACTGTGTATGGACCTGCCCAAGTTCAATTGGGCCGAGACTGGCCTGAACACCAAGTCGGGGATTGGATTTCTGACACCAGCGTGTCAGCCCGATCGCAACAGTACCAAACACCATCTGACTGTCGCACCCCCGCGTCATCTAATCATTCCATACATTTCCCTGGCTTCCTCCCCAAGCCACAAATATGATTCTTATATGTAAATGTAGTGCACAGAATGGTCTGCACAAAGGAAGCATTTCCATCTCTCTCCAACTAATATTTTGGCTTTTATAAGAGATTAAACATACTTCTTTGATGTGAATATTACTTATAGAGTTTTCCATCAAAGGCAGACAGTCTGTCTGCTGTCACTGGTTTTCCTCAGAAGGTGATAACCTGATTGACACACACAAGTTGTCACATCCAGGAACCTGGCTTTAGACTAATTAATGCTAAATGATGATTGGGTCTGTAAGGCCTATTGAGGAATTGTGTATACATACACATCTGTATCCCAGATCATTTGTTTGTACCTTCTATTCATTTCCCTACTGCCCAGGGGCTCAATGTACATCCTTAATGACCAGACTGTTCCTGCACACACCTTTGTAATGAAAGGACCTGACATAATCTAATCTACTCAACCTGTCATGGCTATGATTCCATATTTCCACTCAAATCTTACATGTCCGTTACAATAAATTTTACATGTCCGTTACAGGGGGGGAATCAAGTGCTTCGCGCTCCCTCATAGAAACACCCATAAATTGGGCTTCAGCCTGTGGTGGAGCCGACAGCCAGCACAATGCAGGAGGTTGCTTGTCCTCGCCAACTGTGGAGGTGAGAAGACTGGAGAGACATTTACATACATCCATGTTTCTCAACCTTTTTCTTTTTCAGTCGAGGCACCCTTTAGCATTGTGCACCATCTTGGGGCATGCCAGTCTGGGGGGGCTCATTCACACTTTTTTGGCACATTTCCGCATGCCGTATTTTTAATGGACTGATCTAGGCAGGTGAAGCTTAAAAAAAATGTGCCGGCCTACCAAAAGATGTCATCGGTTGCTAAGGACATGTTGGGTGCCCAAACAGCGTCCTGTATTGCTAGCTGGAGTATAGATGGGAGGAGGTGTGGGCTGTGCTCTCTCCCTTCTGTGATTTTGCACAGATTACCACACCAATCCTGGTGTGGACGAGCCCTGAAATGTAGTTTATAGAAAGTTGTGCTGGCTGCCTGCCTACGTCCTACCAAAAGATGATGTCATCCGTTGCTAAGGACATGTTGGGTGCCCGAACAGCGTCCTGGAGTATAGATGGGAGGAGGTGTGGGCTGTGCTCTCTCCCTTCTGTGATTTTGCACAGATTACCACACCGAACCTGGTGTGAACGAGCCCTGAAATGTAGTTTATAGAAAGCTGTGCTGGCTGCCTGCCTACGTCCTACCAAAAGATGACGTCATCGGTTGCTAAGGACATGTTGGGTGCCCGAACAGCGTCCTGGAGTATAGATGGGAGGAGGTGTGGGCTGTGCTCTCTCTCATCTGTGATTTTGCACAGATTACCACACCAAACCTGGTGTGGACGAGCCCTGAAATGTAGTTTATAGAAAGCTGTGCCGGCCGCTTGCCTACGTCCTACCAAAAGATGACGTCATCAGTTGCTAAGGACATGTTGGGTGCCCGAACAGCTTCCTGGATTGCCGGAAGGAGTATAGATGGGAGGAGGTGTGGGCTGTGCTCTCTCCCTTCTGTCTGTATATGGGAGTTGGGAAAGAACACACTGAGATCAGAATGTGCGGGAAGATCTTGTCTTTTTGCCACGGCACCCCTAAGGACTCTTCCTGGGGTGCCGTGGCACACTGGTTGAAAAACGCTGAAATATTATTGGTATAGCCAGTGACCCTCATTACGTTGTGTTTTTCTATTTCCACTCTTGCTCTTCTTCACCTCTACGGTTAAGCCCAGCCTTGTGGGCGAAACGCGTTGGAGTAGGACTCCAGTAGCTGTCCGAGGTTGGCAATCTTATGGAGTGCAGTTCTCCTGTCCTCTTTGCACTTGTGGGACTCATGGGGCATAGAATGAATCCCTGCTGGCATACAGCCCCGCCCATTCAGGAGGGTGACCCAATCTAAGACTTGGGAGCATTGCACTGCATAGAAAGTTACCCAAGCGAAAAAAGAAAGTCAGCACATGCTTGCTGATGCTCTGTGTCTCATTTATTCAGCTTACATTCAAAGCTTTGGCAGATGTCTAACGCGTTTTGGCCTTTAGGGCCTTACTGATAGTTAGCCAGCCTTGTGGGTGAAACGCGTTGGTGTAGGACTCTTTGTCCATATCAGGAAAGCTGTCCGAAGTTGGCAACCTTATGGAGAGCCTTGTGGATGAAACATGTCAGAGTCAGCACATGATCACTGATGCTCTGTGCCTCATTTATTCGGCTTACATTCGAAGCTTCACAGATTAACGCGTTTTGGCTTTTATGGCCTTACTGATAGCTAACCAGCCTTGTGGACGAAACGCGTTGGAGTAGGACTCTTTGTCTTTGTCCATATTAGGAAAGCCGAAGTTGGCAATCTTATGGAGTGCAGTCTTCCTGTCCTCTTTGTACTTGTGTTACTCATGGGGCATAGAATGAGTCCCTGCTGGCATGCAGCCCCCGGCCTTTCAGGAGGGTGACCCAATCTAAGACTTGGGAGCATTGCACTCCATAGAAAGTTACCCAAACGAAAAAAGAAAGCACATGATCACTGATGCTCTGTGCCTCATTTATTGGGCTTACATTCAAAGCTTTGACAGATAACTAACGCGTTTCGGCCGTTATGGCCTTACTGATAGCCAGCAAGCCTTTTGGGTGAAAAGAGTTGGAGTAGGACTCTTTGTCTTTGTCCATATCAGGAAAGCCGAAGTTGGCAATCTTATGGAGTGCAGTCCTCCTGTCTTCTTTGGACCTGTGTGACTCATGGGGCATGGACTGGGTCCCTGCTGGCATAGAGCCCCGGCCTTTCAGAAGGGTGACCCCATCTAAGACTTGGGAGCATTGCACTTCATAGAAAGTTATCCAAACGAAAAAAGAAAGCACATGATCACTGATGCTCTGTGCCTCATTTATTGGGCTTACATTAGAAGCTTTGACAGATGACTAACGCGTTTCGGCCTATATGGCCCTTTTTTGCACGGTGCATGAAATTGCATAATTTTGCACACGTTACCACGAACCTGGTGTGGACGAGCCCTGAAATGTAGCTTATAGAATGCTTTGCTGGCCTCCTGTCTACGTCCTACCAAAAGATGATGTCATCGGTTGCTAAGGACATGTTGGGCGCCCGAACAGCTTCCTGAATTGCCGGCAGGAGTATAGATGGGAGGAGGTGTGGGCTGTGCTCTCTCCCTTCTGTCTGTATATGGGAGTTCGGAAAGAACACGCTGAGATCAGAATGTGCGGGAAGATCTTGTCTCTTTGCCACGGCACCCCTGAGGACTCTTCCTGGGGTGCCGTGGCACACTGGTTGAAAAACGTTCAGAGCTTGACAGAGACCCTAACGCGTTTTGGCCTTACTGATCGCTATCTATATTTTTCCAACATGGATGCAAAGGATGTTCTTCTAATCTTTCTGATTGTTTAACCCATCGATGCTTTTTATTTGGTGGAGGTGTGTATGAATAGTTGTGTTTTAGGCAAGGGTTATTTATTGTGGTTTAGAGAACTATGAGTAAGGCCGGCCATAGACGGAACCCTGTGTGGGCGGACGAATGTACCGATCGATCGATCAGCTTGGGTACAGCCAGCCTGCCGGATTCACTTGCACACCCCTGCCGGGAGAAGACAATTGCTTGGCTAGAGGGATTCCCCTGTCGGCACCATTTGTGTGGTTGCAGGAAAGAAATTTGCACCATCTATGGCCGGCCCAAGGCCACATCGGCTGGAACGCGTTGGCATCTCTATTGAGCTTTGAATGTAAACCGAAGATTTAGCAAAGGCACCATAGAGGTTCAGTGAGGCTGACTAACAGGAGCCTGAGCCGGCACCAGTGTCCGTTGTTGATGGAATGAAGAGTATGGGTGGAGGTCGAGTGTTCTCATTCTCTGATCCATACAAAATGGAAGCCTGCTATTAAGACCTGAATTCGGCAATTCCAGACTGGACCGCAGCAAAATGGCAGCCGGCTGCACACAGACACCGACTCCCTGTTGCATTAAAGTGTTACTAAACCCCCAACAGTACAATCAGTCTGTAGATGCAGTAAAGCATGCGTGTTATACTCACTGTGGGACCTAAGGGGTTAATCCTCTGCATTGTGTAAAAAGGCTGATTGATCCTGTCTTCTCTGATCCTCCCCTTCTTCCAGTGTCTCCTCAATATCTGCTGATAGAACAGAGGCTCGGGGGGTGGTGTGTATTTCTAGAGCCTTTTTTTTTTCCTTGGAGAGTGCATGTGATATCGGGGTCCTGCATCCTCCTAAAGGAGAATGCGGGGTCCGGGGAGAGCGGATATAGTGAATGCGGGGTCCGGGGAGAGTGGATATAGTGAATGCGGGGTCCGGGGAGAGCGGATATGGTGAATGCGGGGTCCGGGGAGAGCGGATATGGTGAATGCGGGGTCCGGGGAGAGCGGATATAGTGAATGCGGGGTCCGGGGAGAGCGGACATAGTGAATGCGGGGTCCGGGGAGAGCGGACATAGTGAATGCGGGGTCCGGGGAGAGCGGACATAGTGAATGCGGGGTCCGGGGAGAGCGGACATAGTGAATGCGGGGTCCGGGGAGAGCGCACATAGTGAATGCGGGGTCCGGGGAGAGCGGACATAGTGAATGCGGGGTCCGGGGAGAGCGGATATAGTGAATGCGGGGTCCGGGGAGAGCGGATATAGTGAACGCGGGGTCCGGGGAGAGCGGACATAGTGAATGCGGGGTCCGGGGAGAGCGGACATAGTGAATGCGGGGTCCGGGGAGAGCGGACATAGTGAATGTGGGGTCCGGGGAGAGCGGACATAGTGAATGCGGGGTCCGGGGAGAGCGGACATAGTGAATGCGGGGTCCGGGGAGAGCGCACATAGTGAATGCGGGGTCCGGGGAGAGCGGACATAGTGAATGCGGGGTCCGGGGAGAGCGGATATAGTGAATGCGGGGTCCGGGGAGAGCGGATATAGTGAATGCGGGGTCCGGGGAGAGCGGATATAGTGAATGCGGGGTCCGGGGAGAGCGGATATAGTGAATGCGGGGTCCGGGGAGAGCGGATATAGTGAATGCGGGGTCCGGGGAGAGCGGATATAGTGAATGCGGGGTCCGGGGAGAGCGGATATAGTGAATGCGGGGTCCGGGGAGAGCGGATATAGTGAATGCGGGGACCGGGGAGAGCGGATATATTGAATGCGGGGTCCGGGGAGAGCGGATATAGTGAATGCGGGGTCCGGGGAGAGCGGATATAGTGAATGCGGGGTCCGGGGAGAGCGGATATATTGAATGCGGGGTCCGGGGAGAGCGGATATATTGAATGCGGGGTCCGGGGAGAGCGGATATAGTGAATGCGGGGTCCGGGGAGAGCGGATATATTGAATGCAGAGTCCGGGGTTTAGTAACACTTTAAGTGATAATAAAAGTGAGTAAAAGACGGCTTCAGCCACTGACGCGTTTTGCTGTAGAACCTGGCAAGCTGCTCATAACTTGGTAAAACGGCTGGTAAATCTGATGCTCTTTAGCCAGAATTGAACAGCGCCTGTGTGTGTAGACTTAAAGGGGACTTACCCAGCATTGAGGTTCTACAGCACGGGCGTTAAACTGGTGCCCCCCCCCCCCAGCTGTTGCCAAAGTCCCATGAGGCATTGCAAGACTGACAGTTACACCAAAGGCAGAGGAATGATGGGACTTGAAGTTTTGCAACAGCTTGAGGGCCACCAGTTTGACACCCCTGGTCTAGAGGGCTTAAAGCCTGCTGGTTGTCGCTCTGTTTTAGAAGAAAACCTTGGCCAGTTGGGCTTTTATGGGAACATGCGGTTATGCTACTCGTTCCTCCAACGTCTCTTTGATTATTCTATATCCTCCGGTCACGAAGAGGAAGCGCAGGAACTGGCCAAGAAGAAGCTCGAAAAGTTGGAGATGCTTCCTCCCAACTAACTTGCCTCTTGCACCCAATCCCCCCCAGTTGTGGATTCCAGTTCCATGAAGGCATTATTTCATATTCTCCGGTCATGAAGAGGAATTATTCCGTATCCTCCGGTCATGAAGAGGAATTATTCCGTATCCTCCGGTCATGAAAAGGAATTATTCCGTATCCTCCAGTCACGAAGAGGAATTATTCTGTACCCTCCGGTCATGAAGAGGAAGCGCAGGAACTGGCCAGGAAGAAGCTCGAAAAGTTGGAGGCGCTTCCTCCCAACTAACTTGCCTCTTGCACGCAATCACCCCCAGTTGTGGATTCCAGTTCCATGGAGCCATTATTCCGTACCCTCCAGTCATGGTCAAGAAGAAGCTCAAAAAGTTGGAGACACTTCCTCCCAACTAACTTGCCTCTTGCACCCAATCCCCCCCAGTTGTGGATTCCAGTTCCATGGAGCCATTATTCCGTACCCTCCAGTCATGGTCAAGAAGAAGCTCGAGAAGTTGGAGACGCTTCCTCCCAACTAACTTGCCTCTTGCACCCAGTCCCCCCCAGTTGTGGATTCCAGTTCCATGGAGCCATTATTCCCTACCCTCCGGTCATGGTCAAGAAGAAGCTCGAAAAGTTGGAGACGCTTCCTCCCAACTAACTTGCCTCTTGCACCCAATCCCCCCCAGTTGTGGATTCCAGTTCCATGGAGCCATTATTCCGTACCCTCCAGTCATGGTCAAGAAGAAGCTCGAGAAGTTGGAGACGCTTCCTCCCAACTAACTTGCCTCTTGCACCCAGTCCCCCCCAGTTGTGGATTCCAGTTCCATGGAGCCATTATTCCGTACCCTCCGGTCATGGTCAAGAAGAAGCTCGAAAAGTTGGAGACGCTTCCTCCCAACTAACTTGCCTCTTGCACCCAGTCCCCCCCAGTTGTGGATTCCAGTTCCATGGAGCCATTATTCCGTACCCTCCGGTCATGGTCAAGAAGAAGCTCGAAAAGTTGGAGACGCTTCCTCCCAACTAACTTGCCTCTTGCACTCAATCCCCCCCAGTTGTGGATTCCAGTTCCATGAAGGCATTATTTCATATTCTCCGGTCACGAAGAGGAAGCGCAGGAACTGGCCAAGAAGAAGCTCGAAAAGTTGGAGATGCTTCCTCCCAACTAACTTGCCTCTTGCACCCAATCCCCCCCAGTTGTGGATTCCAGTTCCATGAAGGCATTATTTCATATTCTCCGGTCATGAAGAGGAATTATTCCGTATCCTCCGGTCATGAAGAGGAATTATTCCGTATCCTCCGGTCATGAAAAGGAATTATTCCGTATCCTCCAGTCACGAAGAGGAATTATTCTGTACCCTCCGGTCATGAAGAGGAAGCGCAGGAACTGGCCAGGAAGAAGCTCGAAAAGTTGGAGGCGCTTCCTCCCAACTAACTTGCCTCTTGCACGCAATCACCCCCAGTTGTGGATTCCAGTTCCATGGAGCCATTATTCCGTACCCTCCAGTCATGGTCAAGAAGAAGCTCAAAAAGTTGGAGACGCTTCCTCCCAACTAACTTGCCTCTTGCACCCAATCCCCCCCAGTTGTGGATTCCAGTTCCATGGAGCCATTATTCCGTACCCTCCAGTCATGGTCAAGAAGAAGCTCGAGAAGTTGGAGACGCTTCCTCCCAACTAACTTGCCTCTTGCACCCAATCCCCCCCAGTTGTGGATTCCAGTTCCATGGAGCCATTATTCCGTACCCTCCAGTCATGGTCAAGAAGAAGCTCGAGAAGTTGGAGACGCTTCCTCCCAACTAACTTGCCTCTTGCACTCAATCCCCCCCAGTTGTGGATTCCAGTTCCATGGAGCCATTATTCCGTACCCTCCGGTCATGGTCAAGAAGAAGCTCGAAAAGTTGGAGACGCTTCCTCCCAACTAACTTGCCTCTTGCACTCAATCCCCCCCAGTTGTGGATTCCAGTTCCATGGAGCCATTCTTGCTGATGTACAAGTTGTATTACAGATCTAGAGGCATCCTGTGATGTCCGAGATGAACTCGTTTTTTTTTTTTAAAACTTGTGCCTGAAAGTTTTATTTCAGCGAATGACCGCGCCGTTCCCGTCCCATGTGGGTCCAGGATTGGCGGTGGAGTAAGAAGAATTTCTACAAAGTGTTTACATAGCTGCTAACACACGTGTGTATCGGATTCAGTGTTCACACAGTAGGGCTCTTCTAATGTGGAGGCTCCATACTTGGAGGCCACGGTGCTAGAGACACGAGGGAACGGTGCAAGGAAAATCCCGTTTTTTGTTTTTTGGGTTTTTTTGTTACTGTGCCGGGTTCAATGTTGTTTGTTGGCACCTGTTTTGTCGTACGTACCGGTCTGTTATTATTTGTTTTCATTTTATATATACGTGTACATATATTATATCTATGGATGGGGAAAAAAAGTAACCATGAAATGTTTCGCACTTTTATCGCGGTGTATATATGTGGAGTTCCGGGATGGTTTGAACGCTGTCCACTGCCACGAAACGCAATAGCACTTCACCTGCACATTTTAGAAGCTTTAGAAATTATTTGTTTTTCTTTTTTTTTTTCTGGAAACAGCTGCAAGTTAACTCATTTCGATGGCGAAAATGTATCCTCCGTACTGCTTTCCATTGGTCCTGCTGAGGGGGCAGGAGATAGCGAGGTGGAGAGGTCTCTTAAGGGAGAACATGCGGCAGTTTCCAGAAACAGATGTATGGATTGCTGAGGAAAGACATCCTTTAAAGCATTGGTCTCCAATCTGCGGCCCATGAGCCGGGGGCGGTCCTTTGCTTGCCTTTATCTGGCCCTTGGGGCACTATTCCTTCCTCTGACAATGAGGCATTATTCCTCCCACGTACACCAACGATGAAGAGCCATTCCTCCCGCTGACACCAATGATGGGGAATTATTCCTTCCATTGACACCAATGATGGGGCACTATTCCTCCCACTGACACCAATGATGGGACACTATTCCTTCCATTGACACCAATGATGGGGCACTTTTCCTCCCACTGACACCAGTGATGGGACACTATTCCTTCCATTGACACCAATGATGGGGCACTTTTCCTCCCACTGACACCAGTGATGGGACACTATTCCTCCCACTGACACCAATGATGGGGCACTATTCCTTCCATTGACACCAATGATGGGGCACTTTTCCTCCCACTGACACCAGTGATGGGACACTATTCCTCCCACTGACACCAGTGATGGGACACTGTTCCTTGTTGTCAGTTTGCAAACATTAGTCAGCATGCCAGTTTTTTAATAGCACCCCAAGAACTCAGATCACCGGAATTCCTCTATATTCACCCCTCAGATCATCCCAATTCCTGCACCTTCACCGCTCAGATCACCCCAATTCCTGCACCTTCACCGCTCAGATCACCCCAATTCCTGCATCTTCACTCCTCACATCACCCCATCACAATCATTTGTGCCAAGATGAGTGGTTTGTGTAGCAGGGGGGATGGGGGCAATTTATGCTAATGGGGATGATGGGGGGGGGGGGTTGTGCATAGGAGGGGGGTTGGGGGGTGATTTGTTCTAAAAGGGGCGGGGGGTTGGGTAAAGTGGGATGATTTTATGCTGGGAAGGGTAATCTGGAGCGGTTTTAGCTAGAGGAGGGATTTGGGGAAATTTGTCCTTGGTGGGAGGATGGAAGGTAGAGGATTGGTGCTGGGACGGGGATTGGGGAGGGAATTTGTCCTAGGAAAGGGAATGAGGGGGATGGGGGGATTTGTGCTAGAAGAGGGGGGGTTGTGCTAGGAGGTGGGATTGGGGTGATTTATGCTAGGAGGGGGGATTGGGAGGGGTTGTGCTAGGAGATGGGGATTTGTGATGGGAAGGGAAATTTGGAGGGGGTTGTACTATGTGGAAGGATTTAGAAGGGTTTGTGCTAGGAGGTGGGATTGGGGTGATTTATGCTAGGAGGGGGGATTTGGGGGAGGGGATTTGTGCTAGGAGAGGGGATTGGGGGGGTTGTGTCCTAGGAGATGGGGATGCAAATCAATTTCTGCTGACACAAGGTAGATTTGGCTACCAGTCCTGCTCCATCCATACATGTCCTATCTCGGCAGGACCTCAGAAAACATAAGGATTGCTAGCTAAAATCTTGCAATGTTGGTGGCAGGGCCATCCTAATAAATGGCCATTGCCCAGGGGCCCCAAATGCATGGGGGCCCATGATCAGGGCCAGGACAAGGGGTGCCTGGGTGTTGTGATGGGGTGTAGGTACACTCCTGATTTGGCCACTCCTGCTATTATTTCACAGGAGTAACTGCAATGTCACTCCTGTCAGAAGGCACAGTGGCTGGCTTCTGATAGAGGATTCAACATTCTCCTGTAGGGGGCAAAAGAGAGCCAGAGCCGGGAACTCACCTCAGCATCAGTGCAGGAGAAGAGGGAGGAGCTGCCTTCATTGCAGGTGGGAACAGCATTTGTGATCTGTGAATACAAAGGGGAGGGGCACTGTGATGGGGACACCTGATGTTTGAGGACACTGTGATGGGGACACCTGATGTTTGAGGACACTGTGATGGGGACACCTGATGTTTGAGGACACTGTGATGGGGACACCTGATGTTTGAGGACACTGTGATGGGGACACCTGATGTTTGAGGACACTGTGATGGGGACACCTGGTAAGGGCCCCAGTGCATTACTTTGTCCAGGGGCCCATGATGGTTTTAAGATGGCACTGGTTTGTGGGTGTTTATTCAAAGAGCTGATATACAGAAAGCTTGACACGTTTTCATAAAGTCTCACCTTATAAGGTCCTTTACCTTATGAATAAGAGCTGATTGTGTACAATGCTCCATGTCCTGATCTCCTCAGTGGACACCTCATTCTTAATCTTATATCAGGGGACACAGGATGAGTAATTCAGGTAGATAGGGTTATGCTGCTGCCTTCAGGATCTTAGACAGCCTAGTATAACCCCATCTACTTCCCATCATGCTCCAATCTTTTGCTACTGTCCTAGGAGAAGATACGTACAAGAACTGCCTATTTCATATGCCCTTTAGTGGGGAGCTCCACTTTGGCCAGACCCTGGGCAACTTTATCGAGGACCTCACAGGGGAAAAAACGCACCCGTTTGCCCCAGCAAAAGAAGGAAAACCCTGTACCTCAGAGGCTAGGAAGGGTTCCTTTCATTTCTCCCAGGCCTCCAAGTCCAAGATCTGGGACTCAGCCCCACTGTAAATCCTGGACTACCCAATCCTCCAAACCCAAAAGTTCTCCTCACAATGAAGGTGTGCTTCCACTTTGTGGTCACCTGGTCAAGTGCAAACGCTACAGAGGTTTGGATGGATCCTGTATGCGACTCATATTCCCAGCTCATCAGTTGGGATATCTAGTCCTTCTCCTTGACACCTCTCTGTCCAGGGTGTTACTTCCTCAGGAAAAGCTCCAGTCCTGAAGTCAGGGAAATCCTTCCTCCCATTGGTCCCAAATATTCTCACGACAGATGCCAGCCTCTCATGCTGGGGAAAAGCCCTGGACACCCTTTCGGTGTAATGGACTTGATTACCATAATAAGCTGATCTCCCCCATCCATAGTCTGGAACTTGTTACGTGTAAGTTACCTCTTCAACGCTGGACCTCTGGACAGCAAGGTCATCTAACCCTGATTCCGTTGGACAACTCCACAGCAGTGGCAGTCAGAATGTTCCAGTCTTGTGCACATCTAGGGATTTGAAAATTGGCAGGATGATTTTCTCCATTGTCAACATGTGGACTCAGGAGAATAGTCTATTCACTCCCTGGTATTTATAGACCTCTGTTACAAGTGGGGGCTTCTGGATGTGAACCTCCTGGCTCCCAGGTTCAACAACAAGCTGAGCAAGTTTGCCTCCAGGTCCAGGGATCCACTAGCCGTTGCAGGGAATGTTCTGGTGACTCTGTGGCATTAGTTCACTATGATCTATTCCTTTCCTCCTCTAAAACTCCATCCTCACCTGCTGTGCAGGATTGAGAAGGAGGACATTTTGGTGATTTCCACTGCCTCTTTTATTGAGTTTATTAAGGGACACAGGTCCCTCCCCTCTGTTTGTATGAGCAACTTCTACTATTGCTTTGCTATATAACTGGAGCATGATGGGAGTGGAAGGCATTACAGTAGACCATCCATTCTCAACCAGGGTTCCATAGAATCCTTGGGTTCCTTGAGCTATGATTAATTGACCTCTCATTTGATAGTTCCGGGGCCAAAGCCACATGGCAGTCATCGGCACAACATTAATGATCTTTTTAGCTGTCTGTAAGAGTGGTATTCTGACCACTACTGTAAAGGGGGCATCCTTCCTCTAGGCCACCAAATAAAGGGGCCTTTTTCCCAATGACCACCGATAAATTGATTTTTAGCAGGGGTTCCCCAAGACCTAAACCTGATTTCATGGGTTCCTAGGGGGGAAAAAAGTTGAGACAGGCTGCAGTAGACTGTCCATACAGCTTTGTCCTTTCTCCTGGTGGCAGCAGCATAACCCTGTATACCCTACCTACTCAAAGCAGCATCCCTTCACATACTCCAAGCAAAGGATTTTTTTTTTCCAGTAAGTAAAAAATCCAATTATTATCATCAATCAAAAGCTAGATATCGACCTTCACATACATACAGTTGCAAGAAAAAGTATGTGAACCCCTTGGGATTACGTGGAGTTTTGCATGAATTGGGCATAAAATGTGCTCTGAACGTCATCTAAGTCACAACAATAGAAGAACACAGTCTGCTGAACATAATACTACACAAACATTAGATGTTGCCATGGTTTCATTGCACATAACATGTAAACATTCACAGCGCAGGGAGGAAAAAGTATGTGAGGCCCTAGCTTAATGACTTCTCCCAGAGCTAATTGGAGCCAGGAGTGAGCCAACCTTGACTCCAATCAGTGTGATGATATTGGATGTGTTGCTGACACCTGTTTTGGGTTTACTGGTTTCAAGAAGCACTGTCTGATGTGAACCATGCCTCGCAGAAAAGAGCTCTCAGAAGACCTACCATCAAGAATTGTTGACTTGCATGAAGCTGGAAAGGGTTACAAAAGTATCTCCAAAAGCCTTGATGTTCCTGTGTCCACGGTAAGACAGACTGTCTACAAATGGAGAAAGTTTAGCACTGTTGCTACTCTCCCTAGGCGTGGTCGTCCTGTAAAAATGACTGCAAGAGCACAGCGCAGAATGCTGCATGAGGTAAAGAAGAATCCCAGAGTGTCAGCTAAAGACCTACAGAAATCTCTGGCACATGCTAACATTTTTGTTGACACATCTACAATAAGGAAAACATTAAACAAGAATGGAGTACATGGGAGGACACCACGGAGGAAGCCATTGCTGTCCAAAAAGAATATTGCAGCACGTTTGAAGTTTGCAAAAGAGCACCTGGATGTTCCACAGCACTACTGGCAGAATATACTGTGGACAGATGAAACCAAGATTGAGTTGTTTGGGAAGAACACACAACACTATGTGTGGAGAAAAAAAGGACCAGCACACCAACATCAAAACCTCATCCCCACTGTGAAACATGGCGGAGGGAGCATCATGGTTTGGGGCTGCTTTGCTGCCTCAGGGCCTGGACGCATTGTTGTCATTGATGGGAAAATGAATTCCAGAGTTTATCAAGACATTTTGCAGGAAAACGTACGACCATCTGTCCACCAACTGAAGCTCCGCAGAGGATGGGTGATGCAACAGGACAATGACCCAAAGCATACAAGTCATTCAACAAAACAATGGCTGCAACAGCACAGAATACGCCTTCTGGAGTGGCCCAGTCAGAGTCCTGACCTCAACCCCATTGAAATGCTGTGGCATGACCTTAAGAGAGCGATTCACACCAGACATCCCAAGAATATTGCTACACTGAAACAGTTTTGTGAAGAGGAGTGGTCCAAAATGACTCCAGATCGTTGTGCAGGTCTGATCTGCAACTACAGGAAACGTTTGGTTGAGGTTATTGCTGCCAAAGGAGGGTCAACCAGTTATTAAGTCCAAAGGTTCACAGACTTTTTCCTCCCTGCACTGTGAATGTTTACATGTTATGTGCAATTAAACCATGGCGACATCTAATGTTTGTGTAGTATTATGTTCAGCAGACTGTGTTCTTCTATTGTTGTGACTTAGATGACGTTCAGAGCACATTTTATGCCCAATTCATGCAAAACTCCACGTAATCCCAAGGGGTTCACATACTTTTTCTTGCAACTGTTAGTGTCAGAGGCGTCAGTAACCTAACTTGCAAGCAGTGAATTCATAAACCCTCATGGAGGTAGAAAGGCAAGCCTACACACCCCTGCCAACCACATATTCAGAAGGCCTTTATTGAACATCTGACCTGTTCCTACCATGGATATATATCACCCCCACCACAGATTATTGGTAGATCCCTATAAATAAGCCCTAGTTGAAGGTGAAATGCATCAGTGGAGTGCAGTGGTCGGCTTTGCAGCTCTACATCTATATAGCATGTGGGTGATTGATGGGGCCTGACGGCTGTCCAGGACCTACACCATTGGTGATAGCGGGAGGAATAGTGCCACATCATTGGTGTGAGCAGGGGCGTATTTACCACAAGGCATTTGCCTAGGGCGGCATTTTTTCACGGGGGCAGCTGCATTTTTCAGGGTGGCAGCGCCGACCCCCGAAAGAAGGGATGGAACAAAGGACGCGCACAGCATACGCAACAGGTGGGATCTGAGAGAGGCTGAGGGCTGCTTGATGGTGTATGCAGAGCCTGACTCTTGTTCCCGCGGATGTCCAGAGCTGTGAAGGTGAGTGTCTTCTTTCTCACTAGGGTCGGGGGTTGCCAGTGCATGGGGGTGGTAGTAGTGGAAGGCTGTCTCAAGTGGGGTGTTGTTTGTCAATGTCAGGCTCTTATTGTGGGGGAGGGGGGTGTTTGTCAGGGTCTCTTCATGGGGGGGGAGCCAATTTTTGTGTTGCCTAGGCAGCACGTAACCTAAACACACCACTAGGTGTGAGTGGGAGGAATAGTTCCCCATTGTTGGTGTCAGTGGAAGGAATAGTGCTCCATCATTGGTGTCAGTGGAAGGAATAGTGCCCCATCATTGGTGTCAGTGGGAGGAATAGTGCCCCATCATTGGTGTTAGTGGGAGGAATAGTTCCCCATTGTTGGTGTCAGTGGAAGGAATAGTGCTCCATCATTGGTGTCAGTGGAAGGAATAGTGCTCCATCATTGGTGTCAGTGGGAGGAATAGTGCCCCATCATTGGTGTTAGTGGGAGGAATAGTGCCCCATTGTTGGTGTCAGTGGGAGGAATAGTTCCCCATCGTTGGTGTCAGTGGGAGGAATAGTTCCCCATCATTGGTGTCAGTGGGAGGAATAGTGCCCCATCATTGGCGTCAGTGGGAGGAATAGTGCCCCATCATTGGTGTTATTGGGAGGAATAGTGCCCCATCGTTGGTGTCAGTGGGAGGAATAGTGCCCCATCATTGGCGTCAGTGGGAGGAATAGTGCCCCATCATTGGTGTCAGTGGGAGGAATAGTGCCCCATCATTGGCGTCAGTGGGAGGAATAGTGCCCCATCATTGGCGTCAGTGGGAGGATTAGTGCGCCATTGTTTTTGCCAGAGGAAGAGATGGTGCCTCATTGTTGGTGTCAGTGGGAGGAATAGTGCCCCATCATTGGGAGGAATAGTGCTCCATGACTGGTGTCAGTGGGGGGAATAGTGCCCCATCATTGGGAGGAATAATGCTCCATGATTTGGTGTCAGTGGGAGGAATAGTGTCCCATCATTGGTGTCAGTGGGACAAATAGTGCCCCATCATTGGAAGGAATAGTGCTCCATGATTGGTGTCAGTGGGAGGAATAGTGTCCCATCATTGGTGTCAGTGGGAGGAATAGTGCCCCATCATTGGTGTCAGTGGGAGGAATAGTGTCCCATCATTGGTGTCAGTGGGAGGAATATTGCCCAATCATTGGTATCAGTGGGAGGAATAGTGCCCCATCATTGGTGTCAGTGGGAGGATTAGTGTGCCATTGTTTTTGCCAGAGGAAGAGATGGTGCCTCATTGTTGGTGTCAGTGGGAGGAATAGTGCCCCATCATTGGGAGGAATAGTGCTCCATGACTGGTGTCGGTGGGAGGAATAGTGCCCCATCATTGGTGTCAGTGGGACAAATAGTGCCCCATCTTTGGAAGGAATAGTGCTCCATGATTGGTGTCAGTGGGAGGAATAGTGTCCCATCATTGGTGTCAGTGGGAGGAATAGTGCCCCATCATTGGTGTCAGTGGGAGGAATAGTGCCCCATCATTGGTGTCAGTGGGAGGAATAGTGCCCCATCATTGGTGTCAGTGGGAGGAATAGTGCCCCACCATTGGTGTCAGTGGGAGGAATAGTGCCCCATCATTGGTGTCAGTGGGAGGAATAGTGCCCCATCATTGGTGTCAGTGGGAGGAATAGTGTCCCATCATTGGTGTCAGTGGGAGGAATATTGCCCAATCATTGGTATCAGTGGGAGGAATAGTGCCCCATCATTGGTGTCAGTGGGAGGATTAGTGCGCCATTGTTTTTGCCAGAGGAAGAGATGGTGCCTCATTGTTGGTGTCAGTGGGAGGAATAGTGCCCCATCATTGGGAGGAATAGTGCTCCATGACTGGTGTCGGTGGGAGGAATAGTGCCCCATCATTGGTGTCAGTGGGACAAATAGTGCCCCATCATTGGAAGGAATAGTGCTCCATGATTGGTGTCAGTGGGAGGAATAGTGCCCCATCATTGGTGTCAGTGGGAGGAGTAGTGTCCCATCATTGGTGTCAGTGGGAGGAGTAGTGTCCCATCATTGGTGTCAGTGGGAGGAGTAGTGCCCCATCATTGGTGTCAGTGGGAGGAATAGTGCCCCATTATTGGTGTCAGTGGGACTAATATTCCCCCTCATTGGTTCAGTGGGAGAATTAGTGCCCCATTGTTTTTGCCAGAGGAAGAGATGGTGCCTCATTGTTGGCGTTAGCGGGAGGAATTCCGCCTCGTATTAATGGAGCCCCGTATTAGGGGTAAGAAGGGCGCTCCAAGGGCTGGATAAAGGCAAGCAGGGGCAGTTTGGAGGCCACTTCTTTGGGCAATATCGCTAATATTAGGCCATTTTAGATTTCTTTTGCCCACCATACTGTCCATACAATAATATAAGAGATTGTTCGCAGTCCAACTCCTCATCAACCATCATCTTGGTCAGTTCAGAAGTTTTTGGGGAAATTTCCCAAGAGTGGGAGATTCATTTATGCGCCACGAGCGTCGTGAAATCTCGCTGTTATGGACCGATTCAGTACCCGGCCACTGAAAAACCGTTTAGGAAATGTTTAGCCGGTTCTTGGATGTTCAAACACAATCCGATGGCATGCGAGGGACCGAAGGCTTTGTGTGTTTTGGCCGAGTATTATTTCATATAAACCTTTTATATGGTTTTTGATATTTTATGTTTTTGGGTTTTTCTTTAATACTTTTCCTTTTTTTTTTTTTTGCACTAAACCAACAGAAATTCCAATGTATAAGCTGACTTATGTATTTTGGGTAAGTCTTTTTAATTTTATTTTTTTGTAATGATTTCAGATTTATTTTGTTATTTTTAATTTTTATTATTTCTCTCAAAGCTTTTTATGGTTTATGCGGATGTAAAAGGCTAACGCATTGTATGATTGTCGCTGTACATGTGAGGACTGTTTCTGAATGTGTTTTAATTCGTCATAGCGAGAAAATAAAGAGCGCCTAACATTTCATTGGTGTTGGATTCATTTAAAGGTGGTGAAAGCGCGCCGGAGCGCAGCCTGCAGGACGCCGCGCGTGAAAAACTTGAGCCTGTGTCACGCGATGAACTGCCAGAGGTGATATCGTGAAGGTACATTCCAGATTTGTGACACTAAGGGCAGGGGCGGACTGACCATTCGAGCACTCGGGCACGGCCCAAGGGCCCGGGGTCAGTAGGGGGCCCCATGAAACGCCCCTGGTACCTTTTTATAGGCTTTTTTTTGAGTGTGGGCAAGGACACAGGGCCCCCATATCCCCTTTTGACCGGGGGCCCCATGAGTTGTCAGTCCGCCCCTGACTGAGGGCATGTTCACGCAGGTGGGTGAAGAGAGGTAAAAATAGGCGAATGAGCCGGGATTTTACTGACTGCCCCCTTAAGTTGCAACGGTAAAGAGACGGGGTTGTGCACATCATGTCGCCTCATGTCATGTTAGGCATTATTGCTGCTGAATGGGAATTTTGTGGTTGCGGCCCGGTATTATTATGAATCCCTGTTTGGCTGCCACCAAAAAAAAAAAACAGGCATTCAAGAGGTGGCACTATCGCCTCCTGAATGCCTTCCAGATGCTCCTGCACTGATCCACCGAGGATCACTTTTCAGAGGGGCAGCAAGGGCTGCTGCCAATGTGAACAAACCTGAACTATTATATATTATTATACAGGATTTATGGCGCCAACAGTTTGCTCAGCGCTGTACAATATAACGGGAGACAATACAGCAACAATACAGATCAATACAAGAGGGATAGGAGGGCCCTGATCCTGGGAGCTTACACTCTAGGAGGGAGGGGCTGATCCTGGGAGCTTACAATCTAGGAGGGAGGGGCTGATCTTGGGAGCTTACATTCTATATTGTTGCTGCAAAAGGTGTTGATTTTTTTTTTAAGCTACCAAAAAATTCCTTGAGTATCATGTAGTTGTCTCATTGCCTTTCACAGAGGTCTACAGTGCAGGAAATGTGTATTTGCTCCCCCCTGATGCTGAATGTTCGCCCCTCACACAGAAACGATCGGTCTAACAATGGAATGTTGGCCCCTCACACAGAAACGATCGGTCTAACAATGGAATGTTCGCCCCTCACACAGAAATGATCGGTCTAACAATGGAATGTTGGCCCCTCACACAGAAACGATCGGTCTAACAATGGAATGTTCGCCCCTCACACAGAAATGATCGGTCTAACAATGGAATGTTCGCCCCTCACACAGAAATGATCGGTCTAACAATGGAATGTTCGCCCCTCACACAGAAATGATCGGTCTAACAATGGAATGTTCGGTGTAACACTGAGAGACAGAATACAACAACAAATTCAGCAGAAATGCGTCTAACAAATGATGACTGATCTGCATGTTCATGAGGGAAAGAAGGATTTGATCCCCTTCACAAAACATGACTTAGTACTTGGTGGCCAATCCCTTGTTGGCCATCACAGAGGTCAGACCTTTCCTGGAGTTGGCCCCCAGGTTCGCACACATCTCAGGAGGGATTTTGGCCCACTCCTCTTGGCAGATCCTCTCCAAGTCATTAAGATTCGGTGGCTGACGTTTGGCAACTCGAACTTTCAGCTCCCTCCATAGATTTTCAATCGGATGAAGGTCTGGAGACTGGCTAGGCCACTCCAGGACCTCAATGTGCTTCTTCTTGAGCCGCTCCTTTGTTGCCTTGGCCGTGTGTTTTGGGTCATTGTCATGCTGGAATGCCCATCCACCACCCATTTTCAATGCCCTGGCTGAGGGAAAAAGGTTCTCACCCAAGATTTGATGGTACATTGCCCCGTCCATCATTCCTTTGATGCGGTGCAGTTGTCCTGTCCCCTTAGCAGAAAAACACCCCCATAGCAGAATGTTTCCACCACCATGTTTCACAGTTGGGATGGTGTTCTTGGGGTTATAGGCAGCATTTCTCCTCCTCCAAACACGGCGAGATGAGTTGTTGCCAAAAGAGCTCGATTTTGGTCCCATCTGACCACGCAACACTTCCCACCAGTCCTCCTCGGCATCATTCAGATGTTCAGTGGCAGACTTCAGACGGGCTGGACATGGGCTTTCTTGAGCAGAGGGACCGTGCGGGCACTGCAGGATTTCAGTCCTTGTCGGCGTAGTGTGTTACCAATTGTTTTCTTGGTGACTGTGGTCCCAGCTGCCTGGAGATCATTGACAAGATCCTCACGTGTAGTTCTGGGATGATTCCTCACTGTTGTCATGATCATTGACACTCCACGAGGTGAGATCTTGCATGGTGCACCAGACCTAGGGAGACTGACACTTGTTTTGTGTTTCTTCCATTTGTGAATGATTGCACCGACTGTTGTCACCTTCTCACCAAGCTGCTTGGCCATAGTTTGGTAGCCCAGTCCAGCCTTGTGTAGGTCTACCATCTTGTCCCTGACCTCCTTGGACAGCTCTTTGCCATGGTGGAGAGTTTGGAATCTGATGGTTTGATGGCTCCTGTGGACAGGTGTCTTTTATACAGGTAACACAATGAGATTAGCAGCACTCCCTTTAAGAGACTGCTTCTAATCTCAGCTTGTTACCTGTATGAGAGACACCTGGGAGCCAGAAATCCTGCTGAATGATAGGGGATCAAATCCTTCTTTCCCTCATGAACATGCAGATCACTCATCATTTGTTAGACGCATTTCTGCTGAATTTGTTGTTGTATTCTGTCTCTCAGTGTTACACCGAACATTCCATTGTTAGACCGATCGTTTCTGTGTGAGGGGCGAACATTCCATTGTTAGACCGATCATTTCTGTGTGAGGGGCGAACATTCCATTGTTAGACCGATCATTTATTTGTGAGGGGCGAACATTCAGCATCAGCCGGAGAGCAAATACACATTTCCTGCACTGTATGCAAAATATTAAGGTCAAACTTCATGTGAAAATCCAATTGCCTTTCAGGGGATCAGGAAGGAATTTTTTTCCCCCTGCAGAAGCAAATTTGCTGTTTTTTTTTGCCTTCTTCTGGACCAACTGTGGGTGTAGGATTATTACTTTTTTTATGGTTGAACTGGATGGACTTTTGTCTTTTTTTTTTTCAGCCAGATTAACTATGTATTCCAGTATGCCTACACAGGTGCCTCAGCTATTTTCAGCCTGAAGCATTTTAAACCAATCCCACCTGGAGTTACAAACCATACTTTCAAAGGCCTGAAATTTGGGGAAGTCTCTTCCCCTGAAACATGTTGGCTGTATTTTACTCAAACAATTCAAAACCAATATGAAGTTATCTGACCATTTTGTATCAGGCACTCTTAACCTTGAGCCCAAAGTGGATTATTAGTTGAGCGGTTTGTTCACTGCGGTTGGGGAGGCAGCAGCATTCCAAGACCTCGATCAGGTCATCTGTTTTTGCATCTTGGCTGTAGACCATGCTCTTCAAAGAGGTAGCAATGTCTTGGATTTACAAAACCTCTATGTTCTTCACACACCTATTGTATTCCCACAAGTCTGTTTTAGATTTACTGATGTGATAGTCTTGGCTCTCTCAAGATAATAGCAAAGGTTTGATGTACGTCCAGAGAGGTCCTTAGCATGCGGTGCTCATTTTTTCCAAGCGTTTATTAGTGGACAAAGCAGACCTCTTTAGTATAGGATCTGCCCCTAGGAGGATGGACTCCAACCTAAAACAAAGAAGCATTGCTCCTCTCCTTGGGAGTTCTAGGGAGCAGGACTGTCATAGTCGCTAGTAGACAAAGTAGACATGTGAGGGATATCCTTCTCACCTAGGACGGTGGACTCAAACCTAAAACAGAGAAACATTGCTCCTCTCCTTGGGAGTTCTAGGGGGAAGGACTGTCATAGTTCACTGGTAGACAAAGCAGACATCTGAAGGATATCCTCACCTAGGAGGGTGGACTCTAACCTAAAACAGAGAAGGATTGCTCCTCTCCTTGGGAGTTCTAGGGGGCAGGATGTCATAGTTCACTAGTAGACGAAGCAGACATCTGAGGGATATCCTCACCTAGGACTCGAACCTAAAACAGAGAAGGATTGCTCCTCTCCTTGGGAGTTCTAGGGGGCAGGATGTCATAGTTCACTAGTAGACGAAGCAGACATCTGAGGGATATCCTCACCTAGGACTCGAACCTAAAACAGAGAAGGATTGCTCCTCTCCTTGGGAGTTCTAGGTGGCAGGATGTCATAGTTCACTAGTAGACGAAGCAGACATCTGAGGGATATCCTCACCTAAAACAGAGAAGCATTGCTCCTCTCCTTGGGAGTTCTAGGGGGCAGGATGTCATAGTTCACTAGTAGACGAAGCAGACATCTGAGGGATATCCTCACCTAGGACTCAAACCTAAAACAGAAGCATTGCTCCTCTCCTTGGGAGTTCTAGGGGGCAGGATGTCATAGTTCACTAGTAAACAGAGCTGACCATTGTGGTATATAGCCCCTGCTCCTAGGAGGATGGCCTCTAGCCCAAAGAGGAGCATTGCTCCTACCTTTTGGGAGTTCTAGTGGGCGGGATGCCTTAGTTCACCAGTGGAAAAAAGCAGACCTATGGGGGATATTCCTCTCACCTAAGAGGTTGGACTTTATACTCAAACACAGAAAACTTTGCTCCTCCCCTTGGGATTCTCAGTGAGTATAATGTCACAGTTCACTAGTGGACAAAGCTGACAGCTGAGGTTATAGTACCTGCTCCTAGTAGGGTAGGCTCTAAACGAAAACAGAGGAGCATTACTCCTCACCTTGGGACTCCTAAGGAGTAGGTTGTCCTAGTTCACTAGTGTAAAAAGCAGATCTCTGAGGTATAGTTCTTCCTAGTAGGATAGACTCTGACCTAAATCCAAGGTACTAATGCTCTCCTTGGGAGCTCTAGGGAGTAGGATGTCCTAGTTCACTGGGAGACATAGCAGAAGTTTATGGTATAGAAAGCCACTCTCAACTAGGGTTCTATGGAACAACTAGAGGTTCCTTGAGCTTTTGCTAACTGACCTCCCAGCTGATGGTGCCTGCATATTTCCAGGTCCAACACCACTTGGCAGATCCAGCGACATAACTGCAAGGGTGTCATTCTGGCCACCCCTGTAAGGGAGGGGTTCTTTGCGCATACCACCACCACCAATGTGATGAGCATTTTCCCAATGGCCCTCAACGGACTAATCTTACCAGGGGTTTCCTGAGAACTTAACCTTTCAACCCCAGAGGAACCCTTGAAACAATTTTGAGAGTGGCCTCTAAACTAAAGGAGCATTGCTTCTCCCTTTGGGAGTCCTAGGGAATGGGATGTCATAGTTCACTGGTAGACAAAGCAGATCTCTGTGGGATTATCCCTTTCATCTAGGAGGACGGACTATAAATTAAAACAGAAGAGCACTGCTCCTCCCCTTGGGTTTCCTAGAAGTAGGATGTCCTAGTACACTAAGCTGACTTCTGGGGTAGGAGGATGGGCTCTAACCCAAAACAGAAGAGAGTGCTCCTCCCCTTGGGTTTCCCAAAAGTAGGAGGATGGGCTCTAACCCAAATCAGAAGAGAATGCGCCTCCCCTTGGGTTTCCCAAAAGTAGGATGTCCTAGTACACTAGTGCACAAAGCTGACCTCTGGGGTAGGAGGATGGGCTCTAACCCAAAACAGAAGAGAATGCTCCTCCCCTTGGGTTTGCTAAAAGTAGGATGTCCTAGTACACTAGTGCACAAAGCTGACCTCTGGGGTAGGAGGATGGGCTCTAACCCAAAACAGGAGCATTGTTCCTCCCCTTGGGTTTCCTAGAAGTAGGATGTCCTAGTGCACAAAGCTGACCTCTGGGGTAGGAGGATGGGCTCTAACCCAAAACAGACGAGAGTGCTCCTCCCCTTGGGTTTCCCAAAAGTAGGAGGATGAGCTCTAACCCAAAACAGAAGAGAATACTCCTCCCCTTGGGTTTCCCAAAAGTAGAAGGATGGGCTCTAACCCAAAACAGAAGAGAATGCTCTTCCCCTTGGGTTTCCCAAAAGTAGGATGTCCTAGTACACTAAGCTAACTTCTGGGGTAGGAGGATGGGCTCTAACCCAAAATAGGAGCATTGCTCCTCCCCTTGGGTTTCTCAAAAGTAGGATGTCCTAGTACACTAGTGCACAAAGCTGACCTCTGGGGTAGGAGGATGGGTTCTAACCCAAAACAGACGAGAGTGCTCCTCCCCTTGGGTTTCCCAAAAGTAGGATGGGCTCTAACCCAAAACAAGAGCATTGCTCCTCCCCTTGAGTTATCTAGAAGTAGGATGTCCTAGTACACAAAGCTGACCTCTGGGGTAGGAGGATGGGCTCTAACCCAAAACAGGAGCATTGCTCCTCCCCTTGGGTTTCCCAAAAGTAGGATGTCCTAGTACACTAGTGCACCAAGCTGACCTCTGGGGTAGGAGGATGGGCTCTAACCCAAAACAGGAGCATTGCTCCTCCCCTTGGGTTTCCTAGAAGTAGGATGTCCTAGTACACTAAGCTGACTTCTGGGGTAGGAGGATGGGCTCTAACCCAAAACAGAAGAGAGTGCTCCTCCCCTTGGGTTTCCCAAAAGTAGGAGGATGGGCTCTAACCCAAAACAGGAGTATTGCTCCTCCCCTTGGGTTTCCTAGAAGTAGGATGTCCTAGTACACTAGTGCACAAAGCTGACCTCTGGGGTAGGAGGATGGGCTCTAACCCAAAACAGACGAGAGTGCTCCTCCCCTTGGGTTTCCCAAAAGTAGGATGGGCTCTAACCCAAAACAAGAGCATTGCTCCTCCCCTTGAGTTATCTAGAAGTAGGATGTCCTAGTACACAAAGCTGACCTCTGGGGTAGGAGGATGGGCTCTAACGCAAAACAGGAGCATTGCTCCTCCCCTTGGGTTTCCTAGAAGTAGGATGTCCTAGTGCACAAAGCTGACCTCTGGGGTAGGAGGATGGGCTCTAACCCAAAACAGGAGCATTGCTCCTCCCCTTGGGTTTCCTAGAAGTAGGATGTCCTAGTGCACAAAGCTGACCTCTGGGGTAGGAGGATGGGCTCTAACCCAAAACAGGAGCATTGCTCCTCCCCTTGAGTTATCTAGAAGTAGGATGTCCTAGTGCACAAAGCTGACCTCTGGGGTAGGAGGATGGGCTCTAACCCAAAACAGGAGCATTGCTCCTCCCCTTGGGTTTCCCAAAAGTAGGATGTCCTAGTACACTAGTGCACCAAGCTGACCTCTGGGGTAGGAGGATGGGCTCTAACCCAAAACAGGAGCATTGCTCCTCCCCTTGGGTTTCCTAGAAGTAGGATGTCCTAGTGCACAAAGCTGACCTCTGGGGTAGGAGGATGGGCTCTAACCCAAAACAGGAGCATTGCTCCTCCCCTTGGGTTTCCTAGAAGTAGGATGTCCTAGTACACTAGTGCACCAAGCTGACCTCTGGGGTATAGTCCCTGCTTCTAGGTGGATCGACTCTAACCCAAAGCAGAAGATCATTGCTCCTCACCTTGAGAGTTCTAAGGGGTAGGTTGTCCAAATAGTGGACAAAGCAGACCCATGAGGTATAGTTCTTCCTTCTAGGAGGATAGACTGTGGCCTAAAACAGAGGAGCACTGCTGCTCACCTTGGGACCCCTAGGAAGTAGGATGTCCTAGGTCACTGGGAGGTAAAGCAGACCTTGCCCTAGGAGGATGGATTCTAAACTAAGGCAGGAACATTGCTCCTCCCCTTGGGAGAACGAGGGGGCAGGATGTCATAGTTGTTGGTTTGTTTTTTGTTCCCCCCCCCATCTAGAAGTTTGGAAATATCAATGAATATTAAGGAAGAACAAAGATTCTTTGACTTGGGAGTTACGTCAGGCCCTCCATGCCCAGGCATTCACGGGCAGGGCACAGTGGGCAACACAGCGGCTAAATGTTTGGCACTTCCCCCTGGTAGCACTCAGGTTGTTGGTTCGCATCCCAACCACGGCACCACCTGCCTGGAGTTTGCATGTTCTCCCTGTGCCTGCGTGGGTTTCCTCCCACACACCAAAAACATGCCGTTTAATATCCCCAAGACAATGACCCCTGGAGCTGACGATCTAAATTCAAGTGAGGTTTTTACGCCTTGATTTTATTCTCTGTCCTCAGCAATGACACCCAGTCTTTGTTTTAGAATAGTTTTTATTCCACAAAGCCATTAAACATTAGTAATAACCTACAAAAATACAGCAGTTTATGGGAAATATACACCCCTACTGAAAGGAAGAGAATGGGCTAGTCCTAGCGGGCCATGCCATCCGATATATTCTCATGTCAGGTGCCAAGTAATATGTCAGCGTCACCCTCCCAGGTACTCATCACCTCCCACAGAGATCACAGTACTGCCTTTATCTGCTCTCCTCCCCAGAAGGATGGCGCCATCTCTGTTCAGGCATCATCCAGGGTCGCCATCTACTTCCTGGAGTGAGATGCCGGCTCGGGGAGGACACAAGCATGGAAATCCTAGTGCCTGTGCAATTCTTGGCTGTGTTCACAAATGCTTGACACAGATCTGCTGCAGCCTCTCACTTTGTGACTTGTTACAAAGGTACAATGTACAGTCTGATCACTGGGGGGGGTGGGGGAGACTGAGGAAACACTTCCTCCTCCTTCTACAAAGTTACAATGTACAGTCTGATCACTGGGGGAGGGGAGACTGTAGAAGGAGGAGGAAGCGTTTCCTCAGTCTCCCCTCCCCAGTGATCAGACTGTACATTGTAACTTTGAGGAAACGCTTCCTCCTCCTTCTACAAAGTTACAATGTACAGTCTGATCACTGGGGAGGGGAGACTGAGGAAACGCTTCCTCCTCCTTCTACAAAGTTACAATGTACAGCCTGATCACTGGGGGAGGGGAGACAGAGAAAATGCTTCACTTTCTAAAAAGTAACAATGTACAGTCCGATCACTGGGGGAGGGGAGACAAAGAAAATGCTTCCTCTTGCCTGCAGCAGACTGATGACATCACCTTAGCCTAGGCAAAGTCGCAAACCAGAGCTCACGGAGGACTTTTTATTGATAAAAGATTGCTCTGTTCTAAAATCTAAAAAAAAATAAAAAATAATGACAGTGCTGTATATTTGGGACCTGTGATGAGTAGCGGTCCTCCTCTGACAGTCCGTACTGCTGTGCACCTTCCCCGGGGCCCCCATCTGTGTGAATGTATCTCCTTCTCCATGTGTAGAGCAGCTTAATGATACATGAAAACCTCATCCAACAGGCAGAACATCAAATAAATCCATCCCCAGTCTAATATACACAGTAAGAGACCCTAAGCCGGTCCAGGCCCCCCCGGCCCAGCAGGCCCGGTCCGAGGTCTCCAGGCGGGTAATCCCCTCTGGGGCAGATCAGGGACCGGGCTCTGCCGGGAAGCAGGATTGCTACAAAACAGACAGCAAAATGGCTCATAAAACGTGTACAGAGGGGAAAACACAGAATATAATACAAAGTGTCATCCATTTGTCAGTGTCGGCTCCAGTCCATGTATTGATGGCCGACTACACATGTGCGCACACACAGACGCACGCACACACAGACGCACGCACACAGAGAGGCGCAACCGTGGCTTGACTGGTGCTGGAAAAGATCTGTCTCCTAATAATGACCCCGCTACTCATCTACCCGTTTTATCCCCCAATAACATCCCCACCACCAGTTTCCTGCCCCAATTACCTCCCCCGCTGCCCGTCCGCCCGTTTCCTGGCCGGACTGCCTCCCCCGCCCGTTTCCTGGCCCGACTACCTCCCCTGATACCCATTTCCTGGCCCAGCTACCTCCCCCGCTACGCGTCCACCCATTTTCTGGCCCAATTACCTCCCCCGCTACCCGTTTCCTGGCCCAGCTACCTCCCCCACAACCCGTCCACCCCTTTTCTGCCCAAATACCTCCCCCGCTTCCCGTCCACCCCTTTCCTGGCCCAGCTACCTCCCTTGCTACCCCTCTACCCATTTTCTGTCCCAAATGCCTCCTCCGCAACCCGTCCACCCTTTTTCTGGCCCAATTACCTCCCCCCGCAATCCGTCCACCCGTTTTCTGCCCCAATCACCTCCCCCCGCAACCCGTCCACCCAATTCCTGCCCCAATTGCCTCCCCCGCAACCCGTCCACCCCGTTCCTGGCCCAACTGCCTCCCCCGCAACCCGTCCACCCGTTTCCTGGCCCAATTACCTCCCCCGCTACCCGCCCACCCGTTTCCTGGCCCAATTACCTCCCGCGCTACCCGCCCACCCGTTTCCTGGCCCAATTACCTCCCCCGCTACCCGCCCACCCGTTTCCTGGCTCACTTACCTCCCCCGCAACCCGTCCACCCGTTTCCTGGCCCAATTACCTCCCCCGCAACCCGTCCACCCTTGTTCTGGCCCAATTACCTCCCCCGCTACCCGTCCACCCGTTTCCTGGCCCAATTACCTCCCCCCGCTACCCGTCCACCCGTTTCCTGGCCCAATTACCTCCCCCGCTACCTGTCCACCCGTTTCCTGGACCAATTACCTCCCCCCGCTACCCGTCCACCCGTTTCCTGGCCCAATTACCTCCCCCCGCTACCCGTCCACCCGTTTCCTGGCCCAATTTCCTCCCTACTCCAGAGGGACCTGGAGTGCCGCCTAAGGACTCACGTTGGCTGGTTTGCACACAGACTCTCCCTACAAAGTCACCAAATCTACATCCAAACACCATTTAAATCCCCAATCCAGCCTCCAATGCGCAATCAGCCCCAGCTTTTATCTGCTGTGTGTGCGTGCGTGCGTACATGCGTGTGCCGTTACACAGACTGGACCGCCAACACTGACAAATTGGACGTTTTAACAATCAGACTAAATCACGAACGACGTTTCCCGGTCACCGTTCTGTTCCCGCTCAGGATCGTTCACTCCTAAAAGAAAAAAGGATCGAAAATTATTTTAGGCCACAAAATGGAAACGGAGTTACACCCCGGTCACATGGCGTGCGACTTGGCATGCGATTTGCAAAGTCCAGGGGCAGACTGATAACTCATGGGGCCCCCAGGCAATAGGGGATCATGGGGCCCCTGTGTCCCTTGCCAACACTCAAAGCACTCCAAAAAAGCCTATAAAAAAAAAAAGGTACCAGGGGCATTTCATGGGGCCCCCTACTGACCCCGGGCCCTCGGGCAGTGCCCGAGTGCTCGAATGATCAGTCCGCCCCTGGCCAAGTCGCACCCTATTGTCCGCTGTTAGAGCGGTCATATCGGTGCGGTGGGAGCGGCGCTGATTGCAAAAGTAATCCATGCGCTACTTTTGTTGCGATTGGCATAGATGTGCGTCAGATGTCTTGCAAATCGTAACTAAAGTCGGCAGGTCACCTGATTTTGAAATCCTTCCCGGAAGATTGGAAGATGTGATGACCACAAAGGAAGCGCAACTCCATATTAATGGCCACGGCTTTAAAATGGGGCGATTCAGGTGTGGTGGTCAGGTGGCGTCTACAACCATTCGGCCAAATAAAGTAAGTAACAAAGGTAACCCAACACAGGTCTGCGACTAAAAGTCTGTTTGATTATTTTCATCTCATTTCCATGTATTTTGGTGTCCTGAAAGCAAATAAAATATTGAAAAAAAAATCCTAGACATCAAGATTTGCCACAAAATGCAACATTGTCTTTAAATTTGGTTAAAAACCCATAATATAAAAAAAAATACCAAAAATTTTAAAAAAATTTGATAAATTTAAAGTCCAAATTACTATGAATTCATTCACATAAGTGCATTTAAGATATAAAATGCCAAAAAAAACCTTAAAGGGGTTGTCTGAGTTATGTAAAAAAAAAAAATATAGCTCTGTAAATCTGATGGTCAGCAATATATACATAAGCTGAGCAAGTTTTAGGGAAAAAAAATTCTATTTCCTCATTTCCCTAGTTCTCTTCTGGCCCTTCGTTGTTATTTGCGGGTAAACAATCTCTGCCCCTCCCCCCCCTGCAAAGGGGGTGAATACAAGTGCTGCTCTGAGTGACGTGTCTGACTACTGGGATACTCGGCAGCATGCTGTATGTGGAAGCCTCAGCCCTGAGTCTGGGCTTCTAATAGTAGAAGGGGTTACCGTATTTTTCGCTGTATAAGACGCACCTGACCATAAGACACACCTAGGTTTTAGAGGCAGAAAACAGGAAAAAAAAATTCTGAACTAATGGACTGCAGACATAGTACAGGAGATGACCAGAGACTGCGGACACAGTACAGGAGATGACCAGAGACTGCAGACACAGTACAGGAGATGACCAGAGACTGCAGACATAGTACAGGGATGACCAGAGACTGCAGACACAGTACAGGAGATGACCAGAGACTGCGGACACGGTACAGGAGATGACCAGAGACTGCGGACACGGTACAGGAGATGACCAGAGACTGCGGACACGGTACAGGAGATGACCAGAGACTGCGGACACAGTACAGGAGATGACCAGAGACTGCGGACACAGTACAGGAGATGACCAGAGACTGCGGACACAGTACAGGAGATGACCAGAGACTGCGGACACAGTACAGGAGATGACCAGAGACTGCAGACACAGTACAGGAGATGACCAGAGACTGCGGACACAGTACAGGAGATGACCAGAGACTGCGGACACAGTACAGGAGATGACCAGAGACTGCGGACACAGTACAGGAGATGACCAGAGACTGCGGACACAGTACAGGAGATGACCAGAGACTGCGGACACAGTACAGGAGATGACCAGAGACTGCGGACAGTACAGGAGATGACCAGAGACTGCGGACACAGTACAGGGATGACCAGAGACTGCGGACACAGTACAGGAGATGACCAGAGACTGCGGACACAGTACAGGGATGACCAGAGACTGCAGACAGTACAGGAGATGACCAGAGACTGCAGACACAGTACAGGAGATGACCAGAGACTGCAGACACAGTACAGGAGATGACCAGAGACTGCAGACACAGTACAGGAGATGACCAGAGACTGCAGACACAGTACAGGAGATGACCAGAGACTGCAGACACAGTACAGGAGATGACCAGAGACTGCAGACACAGTACAGGAGATGACCAGAGACTGCAGACACAGTACAGGAGATGACCAGAGACTGCAGACACAGTACAGGAGATGACCAGAGACTGCAGACACAGTACAGGAGATGACCAGAGACTGCAGACACAGTACAGGAGATGACCAGAGACTGCAGACAGTACAGGAGATGACCAGAGACTGCGGACACAGTACAGGGATGACCAGAGACTGCAGACAGTACAGGAGATGACCAGAGACTGCAGACACAGTACAGGGGATGACCAGAGACTGCGGACACAGCACAGGGATGACCAGAGACTGCGGACAGTACAGGAGATGACCAGAGACTGCGGACACGGTACAGGAGATGACCAGAGACTGCGGACACGGTACAGGAGATGACCAGAGACTGCGGACACGGTACAGGAGATGACCAGAGACTGCGGACACGGTACAGGAGATGACCAGAGACTGCGGACACGGTACAGGAGATGACCAGAGACTGCGGACACGGTACAGGAGATGACCAGAGACTGCGGACACGGTACAGGAGATGATCAGAGACTGCGGACACGGTACAGGAGATGACCAGAGACTGCGGACACGGTACAGGAGATGACCAGAGACTGCGGACACGGTACAGGAGATGACCAGAGACTGCGGACACGGTACAGGAGATGACCAGAGACTGCGGACACGGTACAGGAGATGACCAGAGACTGCGGACACAGTACAGGAGATGACCAGAGACTGCGGACACAGTACAGGGATGACCAGAGACTGCGGACAGTACAGGAGATGACTGCTGACCTTTGGGGGGGGGAGTGGGTACCTGAATTTGACAGGTACCCGATCTTACTTCCGCAGAGTTTTTGTTTGATCTTACCTGTTCCTCGATCCAGCGGCGCGCTGTCTTCCCGGCTTCTGTAATGGCGCTCGGCATGACAGCCGGGTGCCCAGTGCGCATGAGCAAGAAGCACTTGCGCTTTGTGATTGGTCCGCCGGCTTCTGGGATCTGTCATGTGTCCCAGGTACCGCCTTACCATTCACAAAAAGCACCGCTTCTTGCGCATGCGCACTTGGCACCCGGCTGTCATGCCCACACTACAGAAGCCGGGAAGACAGCATGCCGCTGGATAGAGGAACAGGTAAGGTCCTGCTGCAGAGCTGAGCGGCCGGCCCGGTATTCTGACACGGCCGCGGTGGAAACACCGGACCTGCCGCTCCATATTCGCTCTATAAGACGCACTGACATTTTCCCCCCAGTTTTGGGGAAGAAAAAGTGCGTCTTATACGGCGAAAAATACAGTAATCTTTCCTGAAGAGTCCAGTGGGTGGGATACCAAATACCCTCGTTTTCTGTGTCTATGGGACAGTCGAGACCGACAAAATCACTGGACCAAGAAGAGTTGGCAGCCGAGGGTGCTAACAGTCGGTGAAAAAAAATGTCCTCCGAGAAACTTTGGTACCTTCCCATAAAGTTCTTCTACCACCTCTCCACATAAAATTGGGATTGATGAAGGAATTCGTAAAATCACTTCCAAGGGATGGAGAATGCTTCCAATACTTGGTCACCAAGTTTCCAGGCCTGTCGGAGGCAGAATTGAAGGAAGGTGTGTTCGTCGGACCAGACATTAGAAGGATTCTAGTTGACCAAGAGTTTGTCAATACCATGAAGGATCCTCACAATACCATGAAGGATCCTCACAATACCATGATGGATCCTCACAATACCATGAAGGATCCTCACAATACCATGAAGGATCCTCACAATACCATGACGGATCCTCACAATACCATGACGGATCCTCACAATACCATGACGGATCCTCACAATACCATGACGGATCCTCACAAAGAAGGGTGGATTGCATTTACAGAAGTCGTGCAGAAATTTTTAGGCAATAACAAAGATCCTCACTACAAAAAGATCGTCGGACGAATGCTGAAAGCATTTCAAGCTTTAGGTTGCCTGATGAGTTTGAAAGTGCATTTCCTCCAGTCCCACCTGAAAATTTGGGAGCTGTGAGTGAGGAACAAGGAGAACGATTCCACCAAGACATTCAAGAGATGGAAAGGAGATACCAGGGAAAATGGAGCATTCCAATGATGGCAGACGACTGTTGGAGGCTTCAGAGAGACATTCCAGATGCTACTCACAAGCGTAAATGCACCAAGAGGAGCCTCACAGGGAAGAAGAATCGAGGTCCGTGTGTGTAGGTGAGATCATTTCAGTTCAAAAAAGGATTTTCATGAAAAAATTGTAATAAAACTTTAATTTTATAAGTCTATTTCTATTTATTTTGAGGTATTGCCTTATTTAACATAGTTACCTGGACCAAGAAGAGTTGGCAGCCGAGGGTGCTAACAGTCTGTGAAAAAAATGTCCTCAGAAGAGCTTTATGGGAAGGTACCAAAGTTTCTCGACCACCTCTCCACATAAAATTGGGATTGATGAAGCAATTCGTAAAATCACTTCCAAGAGATGGAGAATGCTTCAAATAATTGGTCAGCAAGTTTCCAGGCCTGTCGGAGGCAAAATTGAAGGAAGGTGTGTTTGTCGGACCAGACATTAGAAGGATTCTAGTTGACCAAGAGTTTGTCAATACCTTGACGGATCCTCACAATACCACGACGGATCCTCACAATACCACGACGGATCCTCACAATACCACGACGGATCCTCACAATACCACGACGGATCCTCACAGTACCACGAAGGATCCTCACAGTACCACGACGGATCCTCACAGTACCACGACTGATCCTCACAAAAACACGACTGATCCTCACAATACCACGAAGGATCCTCACAATACCACGACGGATCCTCACAATACCACGACGGATCCTCACAATACCACGAAGGATCCTCACAATACCACGACGGATCCTCACAATACCACGACGGATCCTCACAATACCACGACGGATCCTCACAATACCACGACGGATCCTCACAATACCAAGACGGATCCTCACAATACCAAGACGGATCCTCACAATACCACGACGGATCCTCACAATACCACGACGGATCCTCACAATACCAAGACGGATCCTCACAATACCAAGACGGATCCTCACAATACCAAGACGGATCCTCACAATACCACGACGGATCCTCACAATACCACGACGGATCCTCACAATACCACGACGGATCCTCACAATACCACGACGGATCCTCACAATACCAAGACGGATCCTCACAATACCATGACGGATCCTCACAATACCACGACGGATCCTCACAAAGAAGGGTGGATTGCATTTACAGAAGTCGTGCAGAAATTTTTAGGCAATAACAAAGATCCTCACTACAAAAAGATCGTCGGACGAATGCTGAAAGCATTTCAAGCTTTAGGTTGCCTGATGAGTTTGAAAGTGCATTGACTCCAGTCCCACCTGAAAATTTGGGAGCTGTGAGTGAGGAACAAGGAGAACGATTCCACCAAGACATTCAAGAGATGGAAAGGAGATACCAGGGAAAATGGAGCATTCCAATGATGGCAGACGACTGTTGGAGGCTTCAGAGAGACATTCCAGATGCTACTCACAAGCGTAAATGCACCAAGAGGAGCCTCACAGGGAAGAAGAATCGAGGTTCGTGTGTGTAGGTGAGATCATTTCAGTTCAAAAAAGGATTTTCGTGAAAAAATTGTAATAAAACTTTAATTTTATGTCTATTTCCATTTATTTTGAGGTATTGCCTTATTTAACATAGTTGCCTAAATTGTCAGGAAAGTGATGTCCTATGACAAAATGGAGGTCATTTTCGGATTCAGAGAACCAAAAAACATAAAGATTACGTGGAATAACCAAAACAGCTCTTGAAAAAAATTTTTTTGCAGACCTGTGTAATTACTAAAAGGTAAAAAAAAGAAATCTTCTGATCCAGGGAACAGAGTTGACTGTACCACAGTGGGGGAGGGGTTCTTGTTCTCATTCTCCTCTGGACCAAACCTGTAAGACTTGTGAGGAAGGGGGGAGGGGATTTGATGGGCATCATCAGTCTTCACAAAGTATATGTATAGTCAACACATTGGGTTTGGTTTGTCACCAGAGCATCCCCACCGAATAATTTTCCACCACCTCCAGTTCTGGGGACAATTGTAACATTTTAGATTTCCCCTCAATTTCCGTCCCCGTGATGATGGTCACCAGGAGAAACAGAGGGGGCGGATCTGACAACGACTGTCGTTTATTATGACATCGTTTCCCCAGTCTGGAAGAAGTGTGGATTGTTGGTCTGTCTGCAGGAAATATGAATTCTTTTCACCTTTGTTGAGTTGATGGAACAATTGCCCAAAGGCTGATGAATGTCCAAGATGGCCACCTCAATATTTCCCAATGAGAATAATAAGGGACTTGGGAGCCACAAATGGCCCTCGCTGGTCCATCACATGGAATACATCTCATTGTTCTTACCTGTTTCCAGCTGTCTGATCTTCGCTCCAGCACGAATGTCTGCGATGTCGTCATCCCCGGGTTGGTGTCTTTGTAGTCGTTCAGCAGCCTCAGGATGGGGTACTGGGTGCTGTATCTGTCGTTACAAATTCACAAAATGTTATTTCAGGACTAAAAGGACTTTGAAGGACACGGAGAAGTCCTCCTTCCTCTACAGCCCACCCTCACGGGACGCGGAGAGGCCCTCCTTCCTCTACAGCCCACCCTCGCGGGACGCGGAGAATTCCTCCTTCCTCTACAGCCCACCCTCGCGGGACGCGGCGAAGTCCTCCTTCCTCTACAGCCCACCCTCGCGGGACGCGGAGATGTCCTCCTTCCTCTATAGCCCACCCTCGCGGGACTCGGAGATGTCCTCCTTCCTCTACAGCCCACCCTCGCGGGACGCGGAGAATTCCTCCTTCCTCTACAGCCCACCCTCGCGGGACGCGGCGAAGTCCTCCTTCCTCTACAGCCCACCCTCGCGGGACGCGGAGAAATCCTCATTCATTTACAGCCCACCCTCGCGGGACGCGGAGAAGTCCTCCTTCCTCTACAGCCAACCCTCGCGGAACGCGGAGAAGCCCTCCTTCCTCTACAGCCCACCCTCGTGGGACGCGGAGAGGCCCTCCTTTCACTACAGCCCACCCTCGCGGGACGCGGAGAAGTCCACCTTCCTCTACAGCCCACCCTCGCGGAACGCGGAGAAGTCCACCTTCCTCTACAGCCCACCCTCGCGGGACGTGGCGAAGTCCTCCTTCCTCTACAGCCCACCCTCGCGGGACGCGGAGAAGCCCTCCTTCCTCTACAGCCCACCCTCGCGGGACGCGGAGAAGCCCTCCTTCCTCTACAGCCCACCCTCGCGGGACGCGGAGAAGCCCTCCTTTCACTACAGCCCACCCTTGCAGGACATGGAGAAGCCTCCTTCCTCTACAGCCCACCCTTCCTAGCCAGGGACAGTAATAGGAGTGAAGTCCAGGGGATTCTGTTTAGGTGTTTTTTTGGGGGGGGGTTTTTTAACCATCGCACGTTGTAAGCAAATTGTACATTTGGGCTATGTGCCATCTAGAACAGGAACCTTCAACATAGACAGGTCAAAGGTCACCTCTCAGATCCCACCATCCCTGTGCCGAGTTCCCGTGTCTGTACACCAACTGTGCCCATTATGAGGGCTTCCCACCATCCCTGTGCTGAGTTCCGGGTCTGTACACCCACTGTGCCCATTATGAGGGGTTCCCACCATCCCTGTGCTGAGTTCCGGGTCTGTACACCCACTGTGCCCATTATGAGGGGTTCCCACCATCCCTGTGCTGAGTTCCCGGGTCTGTACACCTGCTGTGCCCATTATGATTATTTTGCCTGGAGTTGGGTTGCAGTTTGTTGGTGTGGACAGATGTATTTGGATACAATGAGGTTCTGGAATGGGGGGGTGGGGATGGAGGGAATGCTGGGAGTTGTAGTCATCTGGATGATGGTCATAGCGCTCTACTTACTTCCTTGTGATGACTTCCTGGGTGACGTTCTTCGACTCTCTCTGTGTGCGCAACCGAAGAAGTTCCTGCAGGAAACACGGAATGTAAAGAGCCATGCTCTGTTTTTTTCAAATACGTTTTTAGTTAAGTAAAACTCCAGGCCGGTGTCCTGGGCAGCGTGGGGGAGGGGTCTCTGTACCCCAGCTGGGGAGATTTCTCCTCCTTTGATGGTGATGGGTTGGATGAGGTATCACCAGATAAGGAAGTGAGGGTAAATCTCCCCAATGGAGACACTATTCCTCCCGCTGACACCAATGATGGGGCACTATTCCTCCCGCCGACACCAATGATGGGGCACTATTCCTCCCACTGACACCAATGATGGGGCACTATTCCTCCCACTGACACCAATGATGGGGCACTATTCCTCCCGCCGACACCAATGATGGGGCACTATTCCTCCCGCCGACACCAATGATGGGGCACTATTCCTCCCGCCGACACCAATGATGGGGCACTATTCCTCCCGCCGACACCAATGATGGGACACTATTCCTCCCGCCGACACCAATGATGGGGCACTATTCCTCCCGCCGACACCAATGATGGGGCACTATTCCTCCCGCCGACACCAATGATGGGGCACTATTCCTCCCGCCGACACCAATGATGGGGCACTATTTCTCCCGCCGTCACCAATGATGGGGCACTATTCCTCCCGCCGACACCAATGATGGGGCACTATTCCTCCCACTGACACCAATGATGGAGCACTATTCCTTTCACAGACACCAATGATGGGGCACTATTCCTTTCACAGACACCAATGATGGGGCACTATTCCTCCCACCGACACCAATGATGGGGCACCATTCCTCCCACCGACACCAATGATGGGGCACTATTCCTCCCACCGACACCAATGATGGGGCACTATTCCTCCCACTGAAACCAGGACAGTTTCTTCTCCTGCTGGTCACAGTCCAGCCCCCCTAAAGTTTGAAGGACAGTGAACTGGCCCTTTGTTTAGAGACCCCTGAAATAGAGTATACAATGAAAAGGTTTTATATAAACATCTTTGTAGAGATGTTGACAAGTTTTGTCTTGAGTTGAGCTTTAAGTTAAACTATATAATAAATCCTATTCTGACCAAATATAAATCAGATCAAAATTCAATAACAGCACACACAGTGAAGGAAATGTGTATTTGCTCCCCTCTGATGCTGAATGTTCGCCCCTCACACAGAAACGATCGGTCTAACAATGGAATGTTCGCCCCTCACACAGAAATGATCGGTCTAACAATGGAATGTTCGCCCCTCACACAGAAACGATCGGTCTAACAATGGAATGTTCGGTGTAACACTGAGAGACAGAATACAACAACAAATTCAGCAGAAATGCGTCTAACAAATGATGACGGATCTGCATGTTCATGAGGGAAAGAAGGATTTGATCCCCTATCATTCAGCAGGATTTCTGGCTCCCAGGTGTCTCTCATACAGGTAACAAGCTGAGATTAGAAGCAGTCTCTTAAAGGGAGTGCTGCTAATCTCATTGTGTTACCTGTATAAAAGACACCTGTCCACAGGAGCCATCAAACCATCAGATTCCAAACTCTCCACCATGGCAAAGACCAAAGAGCTGTCCAAGGATGTCAGGGACAAGATGGTAGACCTACACAAGGCTGGACTGGGCTACCAAACTATGGCCAAGCAGCTTGGTGAGAAGGTGACAACAGTTGGTGCAATCATTCACAAATGGAAGAAACACAAAACAAGTGTCAGTCTCCCTAGGTCTGGTGCACCATGCAAGATCTCACCTCGTGGAGTGTCAATGATCTCCAGGCAGCTGGGACCACAGTCACCAAGAAAACAATTGGTAACACACTACGCCGACAAGGACTGAAATCCTGCAGTGCCCGCACGGTCCCTCTGCTCAAGAAAGCCCATGTCCAGCCCGTCTGAAGTCTGCCACTGAACATCTGAATGATGCAGAGGAGGACTGGTGGGAAGTGTTGTGGTCAGATGAGACCAAAATCCAGCTCTTTGGCATCAACTCAACTCGCCGTGTTTGGAGGAGGAGGAATGCTGCCTATGACCTCAAGAACACCATCCCAACTGTGAAACGTGGTGGAAACATTCTGCTTTGGGGGTGTTTTTCTGCTAAGGGGACAGGACAACTGCACCACATCAAAGGGACGATGGACGGGGCAATGTACCCTCAAATCTTGGGTGAGAACTTTCTTTCCTCAGCCAGGGCATTGAAAATGGGTGGTGGATGGGTGTTCCAGCATGACAATGACCCAAAACACACGGCCAAGGCAACAAAGGAGCGGCTCAAGAAGAAGCACATTAAGGTCCTGGAGTGGCCTAGCCAGTCTCCAGACCTTCATCCGACTGAAAATCTGTGGAGGGAGCTGAAAGTTCGAGTTGCCGAACGTCAGCCACCAAACCTTAATGACTTGGAGAGGATCTGCCAAGAGGAGTGGGCCAAAATCCCTCCTGAGATGTGTGCGAACCTGGGGGCCAACTCCAGGAAACGTCTGACCTCTGTGATTGCCAACAAGGGATTGGCCACCAAGTACTAAGTCATGTTTTGTGAAGGGGATCAAATCCTTCTTTCCCTCATGAACATGCAGATCCGTCATCATTTGTTAGACGCATTTCTGCTGAATTTGTTGTTGTATTCTGTCTCTCAGTGTTACACCGAACATTCCATTGTTAGACCGATCGTTTCTGTGTGAGGGGAGAACATTCCATTGTTAGACCGATCATTTCTGTGTGAGGGGCGAACATTCCATTGTTAGACCGATCATTTTTGTGTGAGGGGCGAACATTCCATTGTTAGACCGATCATTTCTGTGTGAGGGGAGAACATTCCATTGTTAGACCGATCATTTCTGTGTGAGGGGCGAACATTCCATTGTTAGACCGATCGTTTCTGTGTGAGAGGCGAACATTCCATTGTTAGACCGATCATTTCTGTGTGAGGGGCCAACATTCCATTGTTAGACCGATCGTTTCTGTGTGAGGGGCGAACATTCACCATCAGGGGGGAGCAAATACACATTTCCTTCGCTGTGTGTATATATAGATAGATACACATATATATTATACAGCAGCTAAAACATCTGAAACATTGTATCGAATATAAACGGTCAGCAATCTATCCCATGAATATGACATTTGATGAGAAGACAGAAGTTCCGGTGTATGGGCGCTCTGTGATTGGCGCTCTGTGATGGGCGCTCTGTGATGGGCGCTCTGTGATGGGCGCTCTGTGATGGGCGCTCTGTGATGGGCGTTCTGTGATGGGCGCTCTGTGATGGGCGCTCTGTGATGGGCGCTCTGTGATGGGCGCTCTGTGATTGGCGCTCTGTGATGGGCGCTCTGTGATGGGCGCTCTGTGATTGGCGCTCTGTGATTGGCGCTCTGTGATGGGCGCTCTGTGATGGGCGCTCTGTGATTGGCGCTCTGTGATGGGCGCTCTGTGATTGGCGCTCTGTGATGAACGCTCTGTGATGGGCGCTCTGTGATGGGCGCTCTGTGATGGGCGCTCTGTGATGAGCGCTCTGTGATTGGCGCTCTGTGATGAGCGCTCTGTGATGAGCGCTCTGTGATTGGCGCTCTGTGATTGGCGCTCTGTGGTTGGCGCTCTGTGGTTGGCGCTCTGTGATGGGCGCTCTGTGATGGGCGCTCTGTGATGGGCGCTCTGTGATGGGCGCTCTGTGATGGGCGCTCTGTGATGGGCGCTCTGTGATGGGCGCTCTGTGATGGGCGCTCTGTGATGGGCGCTCTGTGATGGGCGCTCTGTGATGGGCGCTCTGTGATTGGCGCTCTGTGATTGGCGCTCTGTGATGGGTGCTCTGTGATGAGTGCTCTGTGATGGGCGCTCTGTGATGGGCGCTCTGTGATTGGCGCTCTGTGATGGGCGCTCTGTGATGGGCGCTCTGTGATGGGCGCTCTGTGATGGGCGCTCTGTGATGGGCGCTCTGTGATGAGCGCTCTGTGATTGGTGCTCACCTCCTGCTGCCTCTTGATCAGCGAGTCTCTCTCCTCCAGCGAGGACGTCAGCTCCAGGAGCTTCATCTGCAGGTCGCTGCTGCTGCCTTGCTTCACCGTCACGTCGTGCTGGAACTTGGAGACCTGAGACTGAAGCAAACGTCACATCAACAGGTTTAGAAATCTGCTTCTCGCAGGAAAAAGGTCAGCCGGTCCCCCATTGTCAGCCTTACCCGCAGGGAGCGGACCTCCTTGTCCTTCTCCTCCCGGAGGTTCTCGATCATCTCCTTGTAATGTCGGGTCACCTCATCCGTCTTGGACTGCAGCATGGGGTTGGAGACGGTTTCGGTGACCTGCGCAGAAACAAAGACGCATCAAACAGCGGCCGCGCCAATGACAGCGACAAGTGCTGCACAAATATACAGAAGAGGACGCCCTGGACTCGCAGCAGTTCGCATGTCGGGAGAAGCAAAGCGTGTAAACACTTAGAGACACTTTGGGGCCCGTTTATAAAACATTCGTGGACCGAACGTCGAACATTTGTTGCGAGGCGACCCAAATTCCCCCGTATTTCTTCTAATAGAGTCATTCCAATGATGTGGTGCCCTATCACACGGGTCTGCCCTATCACATGTTGTCCAATCAGAGATATAAAGGGGTCTACTGATAAAACATTCCCTCCAGCTGCCTGAAATTTCCCCGTATTTCTTCTAATAGACTCATTCCTATAGAGCCAGCTCCACCTAGTGGCCAAAATGCGGCGCAGCTTTCTGAAATTCCTCAATGAGAAAATATACCGCATTTCGGTCACTAGATGGAGCCGACTTGCTGATTCTATAGGAATTGCTCTATTAGGAAAATTACGGGGGAAATTCAGCCAGGATGCAGAAATGCTTTAAAAAATGAACCCCTTTATATCTCCTCACTTAGAGGAAAAGTGAAAATCCATGTGCTGATGACCCCCCCCCCCCCCCTTCATGTTATGGGGATGAAGAGAGGGGGAGGGGCTATGTAGGTGAAATTTAGGAGAGCAGCTTAGAGTGACAACGCTGTTTCTCAATATAGTGCAGTGGGTGAGTGTTGTCACCCCAGGACAGGAAGTGTGAAAATAAATGTGCTGATGACTCCTCCCCCCTTCATATTATGGGGATGAAGAGAGGGGGAGGTGTTATGTAGGTGAAATTTAGGAGAGCCACAGGGGTGTCAAACTGGCGGCCCTCCAGCTGTTGCGAAACTACAAGTCCCATCATGCCTCTGCCTTTGGGAGCCATGCTTGTAACTGTCAGTCATGCAATGCCTCATGGGACTTGTAGTTTCGCAAAAAGCTGGGGCCGCCAGTTTGACACCTGTGGCTTAGAGTGACAACGCTGCTTCTCAACATGTGCAATGGGTGAGTGTTGTCACCCCAAGACAGGAAGTGTGAAAATAAATGTTCTGATGACTCCTCCCCCCTTCATGTTATGGGGATGAAGAGAGGGGGAGGAGTTATGTGGGTGAAATTTAGGAGAGCAGCTTAGAGTAGAGGTGTCAACTGGCGGCCCTCCAGCTTTAAGTGGATGAAGTGACAGTGAAGACTCCAATCCGGAGGAGACACAATGCTGCAGGTAACAACAACACTCAGGTCTCCTCCAACATCTGAGATCAGCAACGCCCACAATCATGTCCGCCCCCCGGAGGTCTTACCTGGACCCGCAGATTCTTGTTCTCCTGCTGCATGGCGTTCTTGGCGTACTCCAGCTCCTTCAGTCGGTATTCTCTGTCGCTGTCAGCGTTGCGCAGGGAGGAGATCGTCTCGTCCAATCCGCGCTGCTTCATCTGACTGTCCTTCAATTCTTGCTGGGGGGACAAGAGAGCCGGGATTATAGGGGGGTGGGGGGAGTCCCTGGGAGCCGGGATTATAGGGGGGTGGGGGGGAGTCCCTGGGAGCCGGGATTATAGGGGGGTGGGGGGAGTCCCTGGGAGCCGGGATTATAAGGGGGTGGGGGGAGTCCCTGGGAGCCGGGATTATAGGGGGGTGGGGGGTGTTCCTGGGAGCCGGGATTATAGGGGGGTGGGGGGTGTTCCTGGGAGCCGTGATTATAGGGGGGGTGTCCCGGGATTATAGGGGGGTGGGGGGTGTTCCTGGGAGCCGGGATTATAGGGGGGTGGGGGGAGTCCCTGGGAGCCGGGATTATAGGGGGGTGGGGGGAGTCCCTGGGAGCCAGGATTATAGGGGGGTGGGGGGTGTTCCTGGGAGCCGGGATTATGGGGGGGGTGTCCCGGGGAGCTGGGATTATAGGGGGGTGGGGGGTGTTCCTGGGAGCCGGGATTATAGGAGGGGTGTCCCGGGATTATAGGGGGGTGGGGGGTGTTCCTGGGAGCCGGGATTATAGGGGGGTGTCCCGGGGAGCCTGGATTATAGGGGGGGGTGTCCCTGGGAGCTGGGGTCACCTCTCTACTTCCCCAGACAGAGGCCAGTACAGTGCCTTGGAAAATTTTTCACACAACATGAAATGTCATGTCACCCCCATGTTGTCATGTTACAATGTATTCCCCCCCCCGAAATGCCCCCCATTTGGTCATGTTACAATGTATCCCCCCCCCCATGTTGTCATGTTACAATGTATTCCCCCCCCCGAAATGCCCCCCATTTGGTCATGTTACAATGTATCCCCCCCCCCCGTTGTCATGTTACAATGTACCCCCCCCATGTTGTCATGTTACAATGTATCCCCCCCCCATGTTGTCATGTTACAATGTATCCCCCCCCCGTGTTGTCATGTTACAATGTACCCCCCATGTTGTCATATTACAATGTATCCCCCCCCCCATGTTGTCATGTTACAATGTATCCCCCCCATGTTGTTATGTTACAATGTATCCTCCCCTCCATGTTGTCTTGTCACAATGTATCCCCACCTCCATGTTGTCATGTTACAATGTATCCCCCCCCCCATGTTGTCATGTTACAATGTATCCCCCCCCCATGTTGTCATGTTACAATGTATCTATCGGGATTGGATGTGATAGGCCGACACAAAGTGGCACATAATTGTGAAGTGGAAGGAAAATGAGAAATGGTTTCCAACATTTGTGACAATAAATCTGTGAAAAGTGTGGGGGACATTTGTATTCGGCCCCCCGGAGTCAATACTTTGCAGGACCCCCTTTGGCTGCCATTCCAGCTGCAAGTCTTTTTGGGGATGTCTCTTTGCACATCTAGAGAGGGACATTTCTGCCCGTTCTTCTTTGCAGAATCCCTCAAGCTGTCAGATTGGATGGAGGGCGTCTGGGAACAGCAATTTTCAGGTCTGGCCACAGATCCTCCATTGGATTTGGGTCTGGACTGTGACTAGGCCATTCTAACACATGAAGATGCTTTGATCGGAACCATTCCATTGTAGGTCTGGCTGGATGTTTCGGGTCGTTGTCCTGCTGGAAGGGGAACCTCCGCCCCGGTCTCAAGTCTTCTGCAGACTCCAACAGGTTTTCTCCTAAGATTGCCCTGTATTTGGCTCCATCCATCTTCCCATCAACTTTGACCAGCTTCCCTGTCCCTGCTGAAGAAACACATCCTCACCACATGATGCTGCCACCACCATGGTTCACAGTGGGGATGGTGTGTTCAGGGGGATGGGCAGTGTTAGTTTTCCCCACACATAGCGTTTTGCTTTGAGGCCAAAAAGTCCCATTTTGGTCTCCTCTGAGCAGAGCCCCTTCTTCCACACGTTTGCTGTGTCCCCCACATGGCTTCTCACAACCTGCAGACGGGACTTCTTATGGCTTTCTTCCAACAATGGCTTCTTCTTGTCACTCTTCCATGAAGGCCAGATTTGTGGAGTGACGACTAATAGTTGTCCTGAGGACAGATTCCCCCCCCTGAGCTGTGATCTCTGCAGCTCCTCCACAGTTCCCATGAGCCTCTTGGCTGCTTCTCTGATGAATGCTCTCCTTGCCCGGCTTGTCAGTTTAGGTGGACGGCCATGTCTTGGTAGGTTGGCAGTTGTGCCGTACTCTTCCCATTTTCGGATGATGGATTGAACACAGTGCTCTGTGAGATGGGCAAAGCTTGGGAGATTTTTTTTATAACCTAACCCTGTTTTAAACTTCTCCACAACTTTATCCCTGACCTGTCTGGTGTGTTCCTTGGCCTTCATGATGCTGTTTGTTCACTAATGTTCTCTAACAAACCTCTGAGGGCTTCACAGAACAGCTGGATGTATACTGAGATCACATGACACACAGGGGGACTCTGTTTACTAATCAGGTGACTTCTGAAGGCAATTGGTTCCACTAGATTTTAGTTAGGGGTATCAGAGTAAAGGGGGCCGAATACAAATGCCGACACGTTTTTACAGATTTATTGGTCTCAAATGTTGGAAACCATTTCTCATTTTTCTTCCACTTCACAATTATGTGCCGCTTTGTGTCGGTCCATCACATCCAATCCCAATAAATACATTGATGGTTCTGGTTGTCACATGACAAGATATGGAAAAGATCAGGGGGTGTGAAGACTTTTTCAAGGCTCTGTAGAACTATGGCCATAATGTAAAGATTTTATTTGTAGGTCTGTGTCCCGCTGGGGAGAGACCAAAATGGGAACAGAGAGGAAGTCTCTCCAAGCGTGTCGGAGGCCAAGCGCACCCCCCCTTCATTGGGGCTTTTTAAAGTCATTTCCCCATACTTTGGGCAACAAGGTGACTTTGGCCGGGTGCTGGGGGACACCCAGAATGGACTGGTGGCAATAAATTGATATTAATCGTCCAGAACTTTCAGCAGCTGATGTAACCACTTACCGCGCATGCAGCTTATTCATCTAATATCCTTGTATAGGGTCCAGTTTATTCTGGTGCCATGATCACTGCCCCAGGTTAGGGTGGCTCCTTTCTCTTGCAGCCCCCTATGGAGCCATCCTTGCATGCAGGGACTAGAGCTGTGTCTCCTACACTGTGTGCATCAATAGAAACACACAATCCCATAGTCATAGGATGGCAAAGCACCACCTACTCCTCTCTCCTTCTCCCCCTCCCTTCTACAGAATGACTGGAGACTGCACTGTCCACTGTTAATACTTGCTGTTAGGACCAGAAATTCAGGAAAGCAGCACTGAGAGAGCAGAAGGTGGCAGCACTGAAAGCTGTAAACTGCAAGTGCTGGGATGAGAATTTTAACAGTGTATTAGGGAATGTTTATTTTACTGTGTTCAGTGTGCTAAACTAAAAGGCCCAGAGGGTTCAATACTTCCTTAAATGGCACTGTCCAATCACACAGTGTCCTATCAAATGGCACTGTCCAATCACACAGTGTCCTATCAAATGGCACTGTCCAATCACACAGTGTCCTATCAAATGGTGCTGTCCAATCACACAGTGTCCTATCAAATGGTGCTGTCCAATCACACAGTGTCCTATCAAATGGTGCTGTCCAATCACACAGTGTCCTATCACATGGGGCTGTCCAATCATATGGCTTCCTATCACATCGGGCTGTCCAATCACATGGGGGTCTCTTATCACATGGGGCTGTCCTATCACATGGGGGTCTCTTATCACATGGGGCTGTCCTATCACATGCCCTGTTAGATGGTGCTGTCCAATTACACAGTTTCCTATCAAGTGGTGCTGTCCAATCACATGGTGCCCCATCATATGGGGCTGTCCAATCATTTGGCATCCTATCACATGGGCTGCCCAATCACACTGTGTCCTATCACATGGGGCTGTCCAGTCACGTGGTGTCCAATCACCTGGCATCTAATCACATGGGGCTGTCCTATCACATGCTGTCGTCCAATCCCATGGGGTCCTATCACATGGGGCTGTCCTATCACATGGGGCTGTCCTATCACATGGAGCTCATCAGATGGTGCTGTCCAATCACACAGTGTCCAATCACAGGGGGTTGTCCAATCAAACAGTACCCTATCACATAATGCCCCTTCGGATGGTGTGGTCCAATCACACAGTGTCCAATCAAACATTGCCCTATCACATGGGGCTGTCCAGTCACATGGTCTCCTATCACATGGGGCTGTCCAGTCACATGGTCTCCTATCACATGGAGCTGTCCAGTCACATGGTCTCCTATCACATGGGGCTGTCCAGTCACATGGTCTCCTATCACATGGGGCTGTCCAGTCACATGGTCTCCTATCACATGGGGCTGTCCAATCACATGGTCTCCTATCACATGGGGCTGTCCAGTCACATGGTCTCCTATCACATGGTGCTGTCCAATCACATGGTACCCATCAGATGGGGCTGTCCAATCACACATGGTGCCCTATCATTAGGTGCCATTCAGTGTCCTATCACACAGGATTGTCCAATCACATGCCATCCTCATGTCCTATAAGGGGTTGGCGGTACCTGCTGCAGGCGGTTCTTCTCCCTCAGGGAGGCCAGGATGGTCTCGTATTCTCTGATCTGGTCGTCCTTGAAGCTCAGATCTCCCTCCAGAGACTTTTTGGCAGTTTCTAATTTCTGCAAAAAGAAACATTTTGTATCAGAAATCCACCGAACAAAAAGTTCCACCACAGGAAGAAAAGTCGTCACTCGATACACAACAAACAGTCACGTCGTTCCACATTCCTGGAGTTTAGGACCCCTCTGGCTGATAGACATGCCAACCGCTGCTCAGATCTCGCCAGCATGACGACCACCTCCATGTGTCTATGACCACCTTTAGGGGAAGGGAGACATTCTTGGATTTAGGGTCAGAGCTCCGCCCCCTTGGTCTCTGCACTGGCTGGCGATGCCAGTAGGGGGCAGAGTTGATATTCTTCTGCATACACTATGAGATGGGACTGGAGGTGATCACAGGTGACTCTTTGCTGTTCTCACTTGAACTTGTGTTGAGTGTTTCCCAGCCCCCGCCTGCACCTATATATACAATATTCCTCATTCATGTTTTCCTGGTCTGACCTGTTACACGAACTCCCACACGTGCCAAGGTTTCGGTGCTTCTCCACCCAACACACCCCACATGACCCGTGACACCTAGAATATTTCCACGCTCACCTGACCGAGACACCCAGCATGTCCCCACATGACCCCAAAGCCCAGGAAACCTCACCTGACCCAGCATGTCTCCACATGACCCCAATACCCAGGAAACCTCACCTGACCATGACACCCAGCATGTCTCCACATGACCCCAATACCCAGGAGACCTCACCTGACCCAGTATGTCTCCACATGACCCCAATACCCAGGAAACCTCACCTGACCATGACACCCAGCATGTCTCCACATGACCCCAATACCCAGGAGACCTCACCTGACCCAGTATGTCTCCACATGACCCCAATACCCAGGAGACCTCACCTGACCCAGTATGTCTCCACATGACCCCAATACCCAGGAGACCTCACCTGACCATGACACCCAGCATGTCTCCACATGACCCCAATACCCAGGAAACCTCACCTGACCGAGACACCCAGCATGTCTCCACATGACCCCAATACCCAGGAAACCTCACCTGACCGAGACACCCAGCATGTCTCCACATGACCCCAATACCCAGGAAACACCTGACCGAGACACCCAGCATGACCCCAATGCCCAGGAAACCTCACCTGACAGTGACACCCAGCATGTCTCCACATGACCCCAATACCCAGGAAACCTCACCTGACACCCAGTGTTTCTCCATGTGACCCCAATATCCAGGAAACCTCACATGACCCCAAAACCTCACCTGACCGTGACACCCAGCATGTCTCCACATGACCCCAATACCCAGGAAACCTCACCTGACACCCAGTGTTTCTCCATGTGACCCCCAATATCCAGGAAACCTCACATGATCCCAAAACCTCACCTGACCGAGACACCCAGCATGTCTCCACGTGACCCCAATACCCAGGAAACCTCACCTGACCAAGCATGTCTCCACGTGACCCCAGTACCCAGGAAACCTCACCTGACCGAGACACCCAGCATGTCTCCACGTGACCCCAGTACCCAGGAAACCTCACCTGACCGAGACACCCAGCATGTCTCCACGTGACCCCAATACCCAGGAAACCTCACCTGACCGTGACACCCAGCATGTCTCCACATGACCCCAATACCCAGGAAACCTCATCTGACCGAGACACCCAGCATTTCTCCGCATTACCCCAATACCCAGGAAACCTCACCTGACCGTGACACCCAGCATGTCTCCACATGACCCCAATACCCAGGAAACCTCACCTGACCGAGACACCCAGCATTTCTCCACGTGACCCCAATACCCAGGAAACCTCACCTGACCGTGACACCCAGCATGTCTCCACATGACCCCAATACCCAGGAAACCTCACCTGACCGAGACACCCAGCATTTCTCCACGTGACCCAAATACCCAGGAAACCTCACCTACCCATGAAACACAGCATGTCTTCATGTGGCCCCAATATCCAGGAAACCTCACCTGACTGACACCCAGCATGTCTCCACATGACACCAATACCCAGGAAACCTCACCTGACTGACACCCAGCATTTCTCCACATGACCCCAATACCCAGGAAACCTCACCTGACCGAGACACCCAGCATTTCTCCACGTGACCCCAATACCCAGGAAACCTCACCTGACCGAGACACCCAGCATTTCTCCACGTAACCCAAATACCCAGGAAACCTCACCTGACCATGAAACACAGCATGTCTTCATGTGGCCCCAATATCCAGGAAACCTCACCTGACTGACACCCAGCATGTCTCCACATGACACCAATACCCAGGAAACCTCACCTGACTGTGAAACACAGCATGTCTTCATGTGGCCCCAATATCCAGGAAACCTCCCTTGTCTGTGACACCCCATGTGTCATTGTGACCCAAATACCCAGAAAACCTCACTTGACTGACATCCAGCATGTCTTCATGTGACCCCAATATCCTGGAAACCTCACCTGACTGACACCCAGCATGTCTTCATGTGACCCCAATACTAAGGAAACCTCACCTGACTGTGACACCCAGCATACACCTATGTGACCCCTGAACCCAGGAAAGCTAACCTGACCACAATACAGCCTACATGACCCTGACACCTGCATACTCACATGACCCAGAAATCCAGCAGACCCCCATGTGATCTTGACACTCAGCATGCCCTCATATGACCGAGCACCCAAGGAACCTCACCGGACCCGGACATCCAGCATGCCCCCACATGACAATGACTCCCAGCATTCTGCTATGTGACCCTATCACCCAGTACACTTCACCTGACTACAACACCCAGCAGAGTCCCCATGGCCCTGACACTTAAACCTCATCTGTCCACAACCCCCCAGCAGAGCCCATGTGACCCCAACACCCAGGAAACTTCACCTGAGACACCCAGCACAACCCCCATCACCCCCACACTCAGGAAAGTTCACCTGATTGTGACACCCAGCTCACCTTACCTGACCTCGACAAACCTGCATATCCCTCATGACCCCGACAACCTCGCGCGTCCCGCGTGACCCCGACAACCCTGCATATCCCTCATGACCCAGACAACCTTTTACATCCCACGTGACCCCGACAACCTCGTACGTCCCACGTGACCCCGACAACCTCGCACGTCCCACGTGACCCCGACAACCTCGCACGTCCCACGTGACCCCGACAACCCTGCATATCCCTCATGACCCCCGACAACCTCGTACGTTCCACGTGACCCCGGCACTCAGCACACTCCACAAGACCCAACCGCCCAGCTCATCCTATCTGTCCCATACACTCAGCATACCTCATCGGACCCCAACACCCAGCATACCCCGAGTCCCAACACCAAGCACGACCACCACCACCACCGATGGTCACCAGACTCCATCCCTCTACCTACCCACCCATCATCCACCACCCAGACCTGCATGTCGATTTATTTTTAGCTCTTACGAAAACGACTCTTCACCCAAAATACCGAATGCTCTGTAAAAGGTTATCAGTTTAAATTTTTGGCAAACAAAAGCCAGTCGAACCGGATGGACTTCTGTCTTTTTTCAGCCAGACTAACTATGTAAAAATAAATAGGAAACGATGGATTCAAGGCGCCTTTTCTGCAAATCTTTGGTGGCAATTCAGTCGTTGTATTTGCGCCAATCGCGTTGGTTAACCTTGTACGCCGGCGGTGTCGTCACCACTTACATTCAGATCGTCCTGTAAGTGTCCCAGTTCTTCCCGCAGGCTGCTGAAGGTGGCCAGAACGAGTTTCATCGATTTATCGGAGGTCTGCCTCATCTGACAAATGACGGAAAAAAGAAGAGCAGTGGAATAAAAAAAACAAAAAACAGACAAATTATATTTTTTATATATATATATAAGATAGATAAACTAGAAACAAATTAACAAAAAAAAAAATCATAATAATAATATATACATATATATATATATATATATAACAGATGGATAAAATAGGAACAAATTAAAAAATAAATAAATAAATAATAATAATAATAAAAATATATAAATAGAAAAATATAAGATGGCTAAAATAGAAACAAATTAACAAATAAATAATAATAAAAATATATAAATAGAAAAATATAAAAGATGGCTAAAATAGAAACAAATTAACAAATAAATAATAATGATAAAAATATATAAATAGAAAAATATAAAAAATGGCTAAAATAGAAACAAATTAACAAATAAATAAATAATAATAATAATAAAAATATATAAATAGAAAAATATAAAAGATGGCTAAAATAGAAACAAATTAATAAATAAATAATAATAAAAATATATAAATAGAAAAATATAAAAGATGGCTAAAATAGAAACAAATTAACAAATAAATAATAATAAAAATATATAAATATAAAAGATGGCTAAAATAGAAACAAATTAACAAATAAATAATAATGATAAAAATATATAAATAGAAAAATATAAAAAATGGATAAAATAGAAACAAATTAACAAATAAATAATAATGATAAAAATATATAAATAGAAAAATATAAAAAATGGATAAAATAGAAACAAATTAACAAATAAATAATAATGATAAAAATATATAAATAGAAAAATATAAAAGATGGCTAAAATAGAAACAAACTAACAAATAAATAATAATGATAAAAATATATAAATAGAAAAATATAAAAAATGGCTAAAATAGAAACAAATTAACAAATAAATAAATAATAATAATAATAAAAATATATAAATAGAAAAATATAAAAGATGGCTAAAATAGAAAGAAATTAACAAATAAATAATAATAATAAAAATATATAAATAGAAAAATATAAGATGGCTAAAATAGAAACAAATTAACAAATAAATAAATAATAATAATAATAAAAATATATAAATAGAAAAATATAAAAGATGGCTAAAATAGAAACAAATTAATAAATAAATAATAATAAAAATATATAAATAGAAAAATATAAAAGATGGCTAAAATAGAAACAAATTAACAAATAAATAATAATAAAAATATATAAATAGAAAAATATAAAAGATGGCTAAAATAGAAACAAATTAAGAAATAAATAATAATGATAAAAATATATAAATAGAAAAATATAAAAAATGGATAAAATAGAAACAAATTAACAAATAAATAATAATGATAAAAATATATAAATAGAAAAATATAAAAAATGGATAAAATAGAAACAAATTAGCAAATAAATAATAATGATAAAAATATATAAATAGAAAAATATAAAAGATGGCTAAAATAGAAACAAACTAACAAATAAATAATAATGATAAAAATATATAAATAGAAAAATATAAAAAATGGCTAAAATAGAAATAAATTAACAAATAAATAATAATGATAAAAATATATAAATAGAAAAATATAAAAAATGGATAAAATAGAAACAAATTAACAAAAAAAAAAGAAAAAGGAGCATTTGTGTTTTCTGAGGAGTCTCACCTGCAGCAGGTAGCGGATTTGCTGTTTGGTGAGTTCAGAGACGCCTTTAGGGATCAGCGATTCGATGTCTTCCTATAGGAGAGAAAAGAGAAGGACTCGGCGTCACACAGCGAATCACCACAGCAGAGATCCAGGAACAGCCTCAAGTGGGATCTTCACCAACGATCGACCATCAAAGGGCCAAAACTCATCGTTTAGTGAGTAAAAAAAAAGACTATTACATGTCAGGGCGAGGGAAAGGATACTATTTGTATTGATATCGTCAAGGGTGACAAGGGTGGAAAAAGATTTCGGGCATTTAAAAAAAAAAAATTCTGTCCATCTATCCGATAACTCAAATATTTCTACGAGTAAAAATATTGATTTGTAGAGCTTAAAGGAGAACCCCGAGCACCGTCATCTTACACGTCGTGATGCTAATCCAGTCTGGAGAAGCACCTCGGTTTACGAACGAAAATCCGTTGAAAATAACGCCTCAGTTTATGAATTTTTTACGAATTTTTTTTGCGATACGAAGTGTATGTCGGCGCCGATTTTTAAATACAATTGCCGGCTTTTTTTTTCTTCACTAGAGCTCACAGAATTAGCTGTCACTTTCCTCGGAGCTGCAGGAAACTGTTTCTTTTAACTTGTGGAAATGAACTAAAAGGAAACTTTGTTTCTTTTATCTGGGTGGGAAAGTGACGGCTGATTCTCTGAGCGATAGTGAAGGAAAAAAAAAAGCGGTACTTACATTTAAAAACCAATTCCATGATAAATACAACAATGTCATACCGAGCCCTGCGGGTCTGGGGTGGATTTTGAGGGGAACTCCAACGCCAAAATTAAATTTTTAACACGTGCGCAGAGGGGCCTAATTGTTGAGTACACACAGACCGGCCAATCAGAGACCAGCACCAGCAGCGGTGTTCTTGCGAAAGAGAAGTGAAAGAGCGAATGAAAACGAATGAGCGGATGTAGAGGTTGTGACGTACCTGATACTCAGAATCCGACGGTTTCCTGCAAAACACAACACAAAGTCATTGATGCTGCATGAAGAATCATGAGAAATCACGGGGAATCACAGGGAGTCAGGGGGAATCACGGGGAATCACAGGAATCATGGGGAATCACGGGGATCATAGGGAATCATGGGGAATAACGGGGATCATGGGGAATCACGGGGATCATAGGGAATCATGGGGAATAACGGGGATCATGGGGAATCACGGGGATCATAGGGAATCATGGGGAATAACGGGGATCATGGGGAATCACGGGGATCATAGGGAATCATGGGGAATCACAGGGAGTCAGGGGGAATCACAGGAATCATGGGGAATAACGGGGATCATAGGGAATCACGGGGAATCACTGGAATCATGAGAAATCACGGGGATCATAGGGAATCACAGGGAATCACAGGAATCATGGGGAATCACAAGGATGATAGGGAATCACGGGGAATCACAGGAATCATGGGAAATCACGGGGATCATAGGGAATCACGGGGAATCACAGGAATCATGGGGAATCTTGGGGAGTCACAGGAATCATGTGGAATCATGGGGAATCACAGGAATCATGGGGAATCACAGGAATCATGGGGAATCTTGGGGAGTCATGGGGAGTCAGGGGGAATCACAGGAATCATGTGGAATCATGGGGAATTACAGGAATCATGAGGAATCACAGGAATCATGGGAAAACATGTGGAATCATGGAGAATCATGGGGAATCACGGGGAATCACATGAATCATGGGGAATCATGAGGAATCACGGGGAATCACAGGAATCACGAGGAATCATTGGGAATCACAGGAATCATGAGGAATCACAGGAATCATGGGGAGTCAGGGGGAATCATGGAAATCATTGGAACCATGGGAAAACATGTGGAATCATGGGGAATCACAGGAATCATGAGGAATCACATGAATCATTGGGAATCATGAGGAATCACAGGAATCATGGGGAAGTCATGCGGAATCACGGCTCGGAGCAATAACATGCAAGATAACCCTTTACAAAAAAAATAGACAAAACTGTTTTAATGTTTTTTATATTCCTAAATGAACCCCGAGGGGGCAAAACAAATCTTAACGCTCAACTAAAACTTTGTACACCTTTGACCTTTGTTAGTAAAACCGAACCTCACCTCACCGCATCACCTCACCTCACCGCATCACCTCACCTCACCGCATCACCTCACCGCATCACCTCACCGCATCACCTCACCTCACCGCATCACCTCACCGCATCACCTCACCGCATCACCTCACCTCACCGCATCACCTCACCTCACCGCATCACCTCACCGCATCACCTCACCGCATCACCTCACCTCACCGCATCACCTCACCGCATCACCTCACCTCACCGCATCACCTCACCGCATCACCTCACCGCATCACCTCACCTCACCGCATCACCTCACCGCATCACCTCACCTCACCGCATCACCTCACCGCACCGCATCACCTCACCTCACCGCATCACCTCACCGCATCACCGCATCACCTCACCGCACCGCATCACCTCACCACATCACCTCACCGCACCGCATCACCTCACCTCATCACCTCACCGCACCGCATCACCTCACCGCATCACCTCACCACATCACCTCACCGCACCGCATCACCTCACCGCATCACCTCACCACATCACCTCACCGCACCGCATCACCTCACCTCACCGCATCACCGCATCACCTCACCGCACCGCATCACCTCACCACATCACCTCACCGCACCGCATCACCTCACCGCACCGCATCACCTCACCGCATCACCTCACCGCATCACCTCACCGCATCACCTCACCGCACCGCATCACCTCACCGCATCACCTCACCGCACCGCATCACCTCACCGCATCGCATCACCTCACCTCATCACCTCACCGCACCGCATCACCTCACTGCACCACCGCACCGCATCACCTCACCGCACCGCATCACCTCACCGCACCGCATCACCGCACCGCATCACCTCACCGCATCACCTCACCGCACCGCATCACCTCACCGCACCGCATCACCTCATCACCGCACCACCTCACTGCATCACCTCACCGCACCGCATCACCTCACCGCACCACCTCACCGCATCACCTCACCGCATCACCTCACCTCACCGCAGCACCTCACCTCATCACCTCACTGCACCGCATCACCTCACCTCACCGCATCACCTCACCGCAGCACCTCACCGCACCACATCACCTCATCACCTCACTGCACCGCATCACCTCACCTCACCGCAGCACCTCACCGCATCACCTCACCTCACCGCAGCACCTCACCGCACCACATCACCTCACTGCACCGCATCACCACAACGACTTTGTGCATCCAGGTGAATTATGCCGCGTTTTTATTTTTTCAGGACAAGTTGGACTTTCATTTGGTGGTAAAGAGTAATGAATATCTCCTTTTTTATCAAAGTAAAACTGTCCCAAAAGAGTAAAAAAAATTGTTTTTGTTTTAATTTAGTTGTGTTTCTTGTTACTACCATAACCCGCCACCAGAGAACCCTAAAAAGATTCTCCAGCTCCTGCCGATCGCAGCGACACCACGTGTGTGGATGTTAGTTGTTGTTTGTACCCGGAGTGTGGCCCAGAAACAATAGCGCGCATTTTGCTTTTTTGACTGACACGAAGGCCACGTTCACACCTGTGCAGTTTGCGTTTGATTTGTTTCTGCCGTGCGTTTTTGATGTGATTTGCGGTTTTATTTTTTCACCAAGTTGTTGCTGGGCAGATTAAAAAACACAAAACGCATTAAAAAAAAGTGCCAAAAATGCATGCAAAACGCAGCACTTGTGTTTTATATGCAGTTTCAATGAAGTCTATTGGACTAAAAAAAAAACACAAACTGCGGGAAAAAAAGTCCCTGACCCTTTCCAAATAAAAGGCACGCAGAAAAACTGCACAGATGTGAACGTGATCCGTTGGAAATCATGACCAATGGCGTGCGCTGCGTTCCTGCAAAACGCACTAAAAAAACTTCACATGTGTGAACCTGGCCTTAGTGACCGATTTAAAAATCGCACGATTTGTGCGCAATTTCTGCTGCGATTTCTGAAGACTTTATTGCGACTTGTGAAGATTTATAACTTTTTCTTGCGATTTCCATTATACTCAGCCCGGGTTCACACTGACGCGGTGCGGAATTTGCAGCGTTTTCTGTGCGAATTCCGCATCGCATCAGAATCGCCCCCCGTTCATGCGAACCGCGGCGGGTGTGTATGTTACGTTAACAACACCCTGTAAGCAGTCCGTAAAGTGCGGTGCGAGGTGCAGAATCGGATCGCATTAGATGTGAATACCCGTGCGATCCGATTCTAGTGCGGACCCAAAAAAAGAATCCTGCGCGTTTTTGGTGCGGGGGGATTAGAGCCGTACAAAATGTACGACCGCACACAAATCGCATGTGATGAGGAAGGCGGTGCGGTTCCGGTACGAATCACATGTGATGAGGAAGGAGGTGCGGTTCCGGTACGAATCACATGCGATATACCGCACCGCATGTATGTGAACCCGGGCTGAAGGATCCTATTGTGTGCTTTCAGCTGCTCGTGGGAAGGAGAGGAGGGAAGCCGGCAGCACTGCGGGGGGTGGGGGGCAGCAGGGGGAACGTATAGTGCACAGGGAGGGAGGGTGGTGGGTGCAGCGGGAGCAATTACTGGAACCGATCCCCTGTATGGCTCTCCCTGCAGCAGCTGTCAGCCAGCGGGAGGGAGAAGAGGGAAGCCAGCAGCACTGCGGGGGGTGGGGGGCAGCAGGGGGAACGTATAGTGCACAGGGAGGGAGGGTGGTGGGTGCAGCGGGGGCAATTACTGGAACCGATCCCCTGTATGGCTCTCCCTGCAGCAGCTGAAAGCCAGCGGGAAGGAGAGGAGGGAAGCCGGCAGCACTGCGGGGGGTCTGGGCAGCAGGGGGAATGTATAGTTCACAGGGAGGGTGATGGATGAACTGGGGGCAACTACTGGAACCGATCCCCTGTATGGCTCTCCCTGCAGCAGCTGTCAGCCAGCGGGAAGGAGAGGAGGGAAGCCAGCAGCACTGCTGGGGTGGGGGGCAGCAGGGGGAACGTATGGTGCACAGGGAGGGTGATGGGGGCATTTACTCGAACCGATCCCCTGTATGGCTCTCCCTGCAGCAGCTGAAAACCAGCGGGAGGGAGAGGAGAAGCCGTCTTTCAGCTGCTGCAGGGAAAGCCATACAGGGGATCGGTTCCAGTAATTGCCCCCCTCGCCATGTCGATCACCCTCCCTGCCCACCTCCCATTCACCCAGCCGCCTGGGCCCCGTACAGGAGGGCTGGTGGTGCCCCCTCATCCACAGCCCTGCTAATAGGTGTCCCTCGTTCCCTTCTCAGAAAGCTGGGAGGTGTGATATAGCCGGGGAGGGAGAGGAGGCGCCCGGGCTGCGGTGCGGGGTAGGAGTACCTGGCGCCGATCTTCTCCACGTGTTGCAGGAGGCAGCTGTACAGGTCGTTGTTCTTGCGGCTCAGTTCCGCCAGGAGTTCCCCGAAGTAACGCGCGTCCAGCTGTTCGGGCCCCGAGACGGAGCTGTTCCTCTTCTTCACCTGCAGAGCAGAGATCTCATTATTTCAGGTATTCTATAGCGCCGTCCGTCTACATATATTGTACATTCCCATCCGGTCAGGAATCGAGCCGCGCTCCAATCGGATTCTACGGCTCAAACCGCAACGCATCCGCGCCAAAATAGGGCAGGACTCTTTTTTTTTTTTTGTCTGTAACAGAATCGGATCGCATTGGGTGTGAACACATCAGACTCTGTACATCGCACCGCGTTATGCAACCAATTTCAGGGCGTTTGTTAACCTCTCGGTGTCGGCCGAACGCAAATATGTATCTGAGTCTAGACGCCGAGCGGCCGCACATTTGCGTTCTATTAAAAAAACATATGTGCTGAGAGCGCGCTCCCTGCCCCCTCCCAGCACACAAGGAAAGGTCCAGATCTCCTCTTTCGACCGGGACCTTTCCCGATCATGTGACCACCGTGACGGCGAATCACGGCAGTCACATGACCCTAAAACCCCACCCCGCCTCCCGGCTTCTGGGTTCTGGAACCCTTAAAGGGCCAGCAGGCCCCAGCGATCAGACTGTACATTGCAACTTTGTTGAAGGAGGAGGAGACATTTCCTCAGTCTCCTCCCCCAGTGATCAGACTGTACATTGTAACTTTGTAGAAGGAGGAGGAAGCATTTCCTCAGTCTCCTCCCCCAGTGATCAGACTGTACATTGTAACTTTGTAGAAGGAGGAGGAGGAGTCATTTCCTGAGTCTCTCCTCCCCCAGTGATCAGACTGTACATTGTAACTTTGTAGAAGGAGGAGGAGGCATTTCCTCAGTCTCCCCTCCCCCAGTGATCAGACTGTACATTGTAACTTTGTAGAAGGAGGAGGAGTCATTTCCTCAGTCTCCCCTCCCCCAGTGATCAGACTGTACATTGTAACTTTGTAGAAGGAGGAGGAGGCATTTCCTCAGTCTCCCCTCCCCTCCCCCAGTGATCAGACTGTACATTGTAACTTTGTAGAAGGAGGAGGGGGCATTTCCTCAGTCTCCTCCCCCGGTGATCAGACTGTACATTGTAACTTTGTAGAAGGAGGAGGAGGAGTCATTTCCTGAGTCTCTCCTCCCCCAGTGATCAGACTGTACATTGTAACTTTGTAGAAGGAGGAGGGGGCATTTCCTCAGTCTCCTCCTCCAGTGATCAGACTGTACATTGTAACTTTGTAGAAGGAGGAGGAAGCATTTCCTCAGTCTCCTCCCCCAGTGATCAGACTGTACATTGTAACTTTGTAGAAGGAGGAGGAAGCATTTCCTCAGTCTCCTCCCCCAGTGATCAGACTGTACATTGTAACTTTGTAGAAGGAGGAGGAAGCATTTCCTCAGTCTCCTCCCCCGGTGATCAGACTGTACATTGTAACTTTGTAGAAGGAGGAGGGGGCATTTCCTCAGTCTCCTCCCCCGGTGATCAGACTGTACATTGTAACTTTGTAGAAGGAGGAGGAGGAGTCATTTCCTGAGTCTCTCCTCCCCCAGTGATCAGACTGTACATTGTAACTTTGTAGAAGGAGGAGGGGGCATTTCCTCAGTCTCCTCCCCCAGTGATCAGACTGTACATTGTAACTTTGTAGGAGGAGGAGTCATTTCCTGAGTCTCTCCTCCCCCAGTGATCAGACTGTACATTGTAACTTTGTAGAAGGAGGAGGAGGAGTCATTTCCTGAGTCTCCCCTCCCCCAGTGATCAGACTGTACATTGTAACTTTGTAGAAGGAGGAGTGGGCATTTCCTCAGTCTCCTCCCCCAGTGATCAGACTGTACATTGTAACTTTGTAGAAGGAGGCATTTCCTCAGTCTCCCCTCCCCCAGTGATCAGACTGTACATTGTAACTTTGTACCAAGTCACAAGGTGAGGGGCTGCAGCAGGGGGCTGATCTGTGTCATACATTTGTGAACACAGCCAAGAACTGCACAGACACCGGGATTTGCATGATTGTGTCATCTGTGATCATGAAGCAGATGTTGTCCCAGGATGATGCCTAAACAAAGATGGTGCCGTCCTTCTGGAGAGGAAAGCAGATGGCGGCATAATCAGGGGGAGTCCTGGGAATAAATCCCTGGAGGGGTCACACTGACGCACTGTTGTGCATGCGGCCCGTACCGCGAGGAAATATATGCGACTTCCCGCGGAGATCCACTTCAACAGATACAAATAACAGCCTGTAGAAGGAAGCGCCGCGCCGGTCCCACTGATACCCCAGCAGGAGGCGGGACACATATTGGGGGGTTCAGGTCAGGCTCCAGTGTGTTTGGGAATCTGGCGTACAGAAACACAGCAAATAAACGCACACCCCGCCCACATCGCATTATTAATGGCGCCACAAACGCCAGCAGCAATCGTGTGTTTTGTGAACACGCGTGAGGCTCACCGCCAACACAGGTTCATCACATGCATTCGTTGCGTGTAGGGCGCGCCTTTCCAATAATTAGGCTGCCCTATGCAGCTGCGTGAAAGAAACGCGATGCGACGAGCGCTGTGAACGCAGCTTTGGGCGCCATTTATTATTCATTTATTGCTCATTAAAAAAAAAAAATCCAATCAGAAAATGACAACTTATGCTGAAAATAAAAAATTCTCCTTTTATGTCGGTGTCCCCGGCGGGGAGATTCATCCTCTTCCTGAGTCCCGGTGACACCACGTGATGGGAAATCTGACATTTCATAGTTGTCATCAGATGAGGGGGGGATGGGGACAGCGATCCGGGAAATTCCCAAATTATCAGTCTGAAGACACAGAGACAACACCCCAAATCCCACCCCAAATATGTACCACAAGGATCGCCCCATTGGGGGGAAACTCATGAAATGGGAGCCGAGTGTCCCCCACAGGATCCGGATTTCAGATTAGCAGCTATGAATCAATGAATGAAGAATCAATGAACAATTAATAACTGAAGAAATAATTAAAAATAGCTAATCAATGAATGTTTATTGAATGAATAATCAATAACTAATCAATAAACATTAATCAATGAATAACTAATGAATGAACACAAGTTCACATTTGGCCATCAGAGTGATGGGAGAAGTCGGAGATGAATGAAGATCTCACACAGCGCAGAGAATGTCTCCTCCATCCATGACACCAATGATGGGGCACTATTCCTCCCACTGACACCAATGATGGGACACTATTCCTCCCACTGACACCAATGATGGGGCACTATTCCTCCCACTGACACCAATGATGGGGCACTATTCCTCCCACTGACACCAATGATGGGACACTATTCCTCCCACTGACACCAATGATGGGGCACTATTCCTCCCACTGACACCAATGATGGGGCACTATTCCTCCCACTGACACCAATGATGGGACACTATTCCTCCCACTGACACCAATGATGGGGCACTATTCCTCCCACTGACACCAATGATGGGGCACTATTCCTCCCACTGACACCAATGATGGGGCACTATTCCTCCCACTGACACCAATGATGGGGCACTATTCCTCCCACTGACACCAATGATGGGGCACTATTCCTCCCCCCACTGACACCAATGATGGGGCACTATTCCTCCCACTGACACCAATGATGGGGCACTATTCCTCCCAGTGACACCAATGATGGGGCACTATTCCTCCCACTGACACCAATGATGGGGCACTATTCCTCCCAGTGACACCAATGATGGGGCACTATTCCTCCCACTGACACCAATGATGGGGCACTATTCCTCCCAGTGACACCAATGATGGGGCACTATTCCTCCCACTGAACCCAATGATGGGGCACTATTCCTCCAACTGACACCAATGATGGGACACTATTCCTCCCACTGACACCAATGATGGGGCACTATTCCTCCCACTGACACCAATGATGGGGCACTATTCCTCCCACTGACACCAATGAGGGGGCACTATTCCCCCCACTGACACCAATGACGGGGCACTATTCCTCCCACTGACACCAATGATGGGGCACTATTCCTCCCACTGACACCAATGATGGGGCACTATTCCTCCCACTGACACCAATGACGGGGCACTATTCCCCCCACTGACACCAATGATGGGGCACTATTCCCCCCACTGACACCAATGACGGGACACTATTCCTCCCACTGACACCAATGATGGGGCACTATTCTTCCCACTGACACCAATGATGGGACACTATTCCTCCCACTGACACCAATGATGGGACACTATTCCTCCCACTGACACCAATGATGGGACACTATTCCTCCCACTGACACCAATGATGGGGCACTATTCCTCCCACTGACACCAATGATGGGGCACTATTCCTCCCACTGACACCAATGATGGGACACTATTCCTCCCACTGACACCAATGATGGGACACTATTCCTCCCACTGACACCAATGATGGGACACTATTCCTCCCACTGACACCAATGACAGATCACTATTCCTCCCACTGATACCAATGATGGGGGCACTATTCCTCCCACTGACACCAATGATGGGGCACTATTCCTCCCACTGACACCAATGATGGGGCACTATTCCTCCCACTGACACCAATGATGGGGCACTATTCCTCCCACTGACACCAATGATGGGGCACTATTCCTCCCACTGACACCAATGATGGGGCACTATTCCTCCCACTGATACCAATGATGGGACACTATTCCTCCCACTGACACCAATGATGGGGCACTATTCCTCCCACTGATACCAATGATGGGGCACTATTCCTCCCACTGACACCAATGATGGGGCACTATTCCTCCCACTGACACCAATGATGGGGCTCTATTCCTCCCACTGACACCAATGATGGGACACTATTCCTCCCACTGACACCAATGATGGGGCACTATTCCTCCCACTGACACCAACGATGGGGCACTATTCCTCCCACTGACACCAATGATGGGGCACTATTCCTCCCACTGACACCAATGATGGGACACTATTCCTCCCAATGACACCAATGATGGGGCACTATTCCTCCCACTGACACCAATGATGGGGCTCTATTCCTCCCACTGACACCAATGATGGGGCACTATTCCTCCCACTGACACCAATGATGGGGCACTATTCCTCCCACTGACACCAATGATGGGCACTATCTGATCTTCCTGTCATATTTTGGAGCCGTGTGAAGTGACGCCGATGTTCCCGTCTGCTTCTCAGGGTTATGATGTGGCAGATTGTCGCAGACACGCCCCGCGCCTGTCCGGACGCGCTCAGCCCTGCACAGGACCAACTGGTTGGAGCGGCTTAATTCGTCTATAAAGGAAACAATCGTTCAGCAGAGACGAGATTTCCGCGAGACGCCCGGCGGGGCCCCAAGGGAACGAGAGAGAGAAGGCGAGCGCAGACATGTCCGAGAGACACGGTCCATACAGTGAGGACACGAAGCGCTTCCACCGCCAGTACCAACCGGACTTCAGACCCAGTGATGTCATCACCAGATCTCTGTGCTTCTCTATGCAATAGATTCTCAACTCATTTTGATTTTGACCTGAAGTCCTAAGTAACATCTAATTTCCTTAAATGCCTCCTCTGGCTCCTCCCCTTCAGTCTTGCACACGTGTACCGACTCCTCCCCTTCAGTCTTGCACAGGTGTACCGGCTCCTCCCCCTCAGTTTTGCACAGGTGCACCGGCTCCTCCCCTTCAGCCTAGCACAGGTGCACCGGCTCCTCCCCTTTAGTCTTGCACAGGTGTACCGACTCCTCCCCTTAAGTCTTGCACAGGTGTACCAGCTCCTCCCCTTCAGTCTTGCACAGGTGTACCGGCTCCTCCCCTTCAGTCTTGCACAGGTGTACCGGCTCCTCCCCTTCAGTCTTGCGCAGGTGTACAGGCTCCTCCCCTTCAGTCTTGCACAGGTGTACAGGCTCCTCCCCTTCAGTCTTGCACAGGTGTATTGGCTCCTCCCCCTCAGTCTTGCACAGGTGTACCGGCTCCTCCCCTGTCCTGGCTTCCTCTGATGTCACCGCACACTGGGAGCGTCTCACAATGTGCATTAGAAGCTGCAGCAAGTCAGATAGAGCTCCGCCTCCTTTCCTGGCTGCAGGACATCCAGCATCATCTAGCCCTTTCCTCCGCAGCCTGATGGTCCCTGACCCCGCCTCTTTTCATTCATTGGTTTCCATTTCCTTCAGTCAAGGAGGCTCTTATGTGGGTGTTGTCCAGGCTAATGCAGCCTGCCTAGGCACGCCCACTTCTCTAGACTGAAACCTGCATTTGCATAACCCCTCCTACTGCTTGCATCAGGGCTGGAGGGCTCTTGAGGAGTACTGAGGCAGGGTGCTGTGATGTACTTAGGAAGCCCCTCCCACCAGCCATGATCTGCCTGCATTGCATAGGGAAGCATAGAGGCCCAGTGATGACATCACGTGGTTTATAATAAACTGTCATGAAAACAGAAAAGTTTTATTTAAAAAATGTCGTCATGTTGATGAGGGGGGAGGGGATGGGGAGGGGAGGGGGGATGTAAGCAGAGTAAATGTCAGATTTAAAGGAGTTTATCACGGGGTGACATTGGACCCCCCGATCCCCTCAGTGAGGGTTCAGTCTGATCACTGGGGGAGGAGACTGAGGAAATGCCGCCTCCTCCTTCTACAAAGTTACAATGTACAGTTTGATTACTGGGGGAGGGGAGACTGAGGAAATGACTCCTCCTCCTTCTACAAAGTTACAATTGGCAGTAATACTCGTCTCACAGGGCAGAGCAGCTGCACCGACCCGGAGATTCCTCCATAGGAGACGTCTATAGACCTGGGGTGACAACCGACAATGACACCTACAGACGGCGAACAGTCTATTGTAGACGCTTGTACTTACCTGCTCGGTGTTCTGTATATTCTGTACGTTCACTTTCTGCTGATAATTCTCCGACACCACATTCTGGAAGACAAGAGAGACATCCATCAGTCCCTGACCGTCTCCTGTACTATGTCTGCAGTCTCTGACCGTCTCCTGTACTATGTCTGCAGTCTCCGACCGTCTCCTGTACTATGTCTGCAGTCTCTGACCGTCTCCTGTATCATGTCTGCAGTCTCTGACCGTCTCCTGTACTATGTCTGCAGTCTCTGACCGTCTCCTGTATCATGTCTGCAGTCTCTGGTCATCTCCTGTACTATGTCTGCAGTCTCTGGTCATCTCCTGTACTGTGTCCGCAGTCTCTGGTCATCTCCTGTACTGTCCGCAGTCTCTGGTCATCTCCTGTACTATGTCTGCAGTCTCTGGTCATCTCCTGTACTATGTCTGCAGTCTCTGACCATCTCCTGTACTATGTCTGCAGTCTCTGGTCATCTCCTGTACTATGTCTGCAGTCTCTGACCGTCTCCTGTACTATGTCTGCAGTCTCTGACCGTCTCCTGTATCACGTGTGCAGTCTCTGACCGTCTCCTGTATCACGTGTGCAGTCTCTGACCGTCTCCTGTATCATGTGTGCAGTCTCTGACCATCTCCTGTATCATGTGTGCAGTCTCTGACCGTCTCCTGTATCATGTCTGCAGTCTCTGACCATCTCCTGTACTATGTCTGCAGTCTCTGACCGTCTCCTGTATCATGTCTGCAGTCTCTGACCGTCTCCTGTATCATGTCTGCAGTCTCTGACCGTCTCCTGTACTATGTCTGCAGTCTCTGACCGTCTCCTGTATCATGTCTGCAGTCTCTGACCATCTCCTGTACTATGTCTGCAGTCTCTGACCGTCTCCTGTACTATGTCTGCAGTCTCTGACCGTCTCCTGTACTATGTCTGCAGTCTCTGACCGTCTCCTGTATCATGTCTGCAGTCTCTGACCATCTCCTGTACTATGTCTGCAGTCTCTGACCGTCTCCTGTACTATGTCTGCAGTCTCTGACCGTCTCCTGTAGTCTGTTCTAGAAAGCATTATGACCAGCTCTGATCTCGGTGGACTGCAGGTCTGGTAGTTTATGACCCAGAAGGTCTCTGGGAGGGGAGGAGGGGGACTCTGCACTCACCCCTGTAGATTGGACGGATTGGATGGATTGGACGGATTGGACAGATTGGACGGATTGGGTCTTGCTCTGATTATTCTGCTCGATGACTTGTTCATTAATGGAGGATGACGCGCTGCTCCCCCGCACTACCTGCACCTGTCTGTCCTGTATGAAAGAAACAGAAAAGTCCCAATTATCCCCAAAGACACTCCCACTGCGCAGAGTCCGGTCTCTGCACCATTCACACTCTCAGCCGGTTCACAGACAAGTCCCTGGAGGGAGAGAGAGGGACCGCCGCGCTGCACAGCCAAGAGAGAGAAACCACCTGAAGACAGAATCCCAACTAACAATCAGGATATTTTACAGACAAAAGAGGAGAGCAGAGAGCAGAGAGCAGAGATCGGGGAATAGAAACGGAATACAGACATTTATGGCGAATCGATGACAAGACTTCACATTAGATTTCACTCCTCATTCATAGTAATAGTATCATTGTGTATGAAATTCTCCTATAATCAATTGTCAAATATAAACAAAATATCTTTTTTACTCTCATTTTAAAAAGCTTTAAAGAAAGAAAGAAAAAAATATATATAATAATTTTACATAGATATATAGATTGTTATTTCATGAAAGATTTTTAAAAAGAGTAAAAAATAAATATTCTGTACAGTATAAACGTGTGTATGTATATATATATATATATATATATACACACATACATACATACACATATCTACATATATATATACACACACATACATATCTATATATATACACACACATACATACACATACATACATACACACACATACATACACACACATACATACACACACATACATATCTATATATATACACACACATACATATCTACATATATACACACACATACATACACATACATACATACACACACATACATACACACACATACATACACACACATACATATCTATATATATACACACACATACATACACATACATACATACACACACATACATACACATACATATCTATATATATACACAGTGAAGGAAATGCATATTTGCTCCCCCCCGATGGTGAATGTTCCCCCCTCACACAGAACTGATCGGTCTAACAATGGAATGTTCGCCCCTCACACAGAAATGATCGGTCTAACAATGGAATGTTCGCCCCTCACACAGAAATGATCGGTCTAACAATGGAATGTTCGCCCCTCACACAGAAACGATCGGTCTAACAATGGAATGTTCGCCCCTCACACAGAAATGATCGGTCTAACTATGGAATGTTCGCCCCTCACACAGAAATGATCGGTCTAACAATGGAATGTTCGCCCCTCACACAGAAATGATCGGTCTAACAATGGAATGTACGTCCCTCACACAGAAACGATCGGTCTAACAATGGAATGTTCTCCCCTCACACAGAAATGATCGGTCTAACAATGGAATGTTCGCCCCTCACACAGAAATGATCGGTCTAACAATGGAATGTTCGGTGTAACACTGAGAGACAGAATACAACAACAAATTCAGCAGAAATGCGTCTAACAAATGATGACTGATCTGCATGTTCATGAGGGAAAGAAGGATTTGATCCCCTTCACAAAACATGACTTAGTACTTGGTGGCCAATCCCTTGTTGGCAATCACAGAGGTCAGACGTTTCCTGGAGTTGGCCTCCAGGTTCGCACACATCTCAGGAGGGATTTTGGCCCACTCCTCTTGGCAGATCCTCTCCAAGTCATTAAGGTTTGGTGGCTGACGTTTGGCAACTCGAACTTTCAGCTCCCTCCACAGATTGTCAATCGGATGAAGGTCTGGAGACTGGCTAGGCCACTCCAGGACCTTAATGTGCTTCTTCTTGAGCCGCTCCTTTGTTGCCTTGGCCGTGTGTTTTGGGTCATTGTCATGCTGGAACACCCATCCACCACCCATTTTCAATGCCCTGGCTGAGGGAAGAAGGTTCTCACCCAAGATTTGAGGGTACATTGCCCCGTCCATCGTCCCTTTGATGCGGTGCAGTTGTCCTGTCCCCTTAGCAGAAGTACACCCCCAAAGCAGAATGTTTCCACCACCATGTTTCACAGTTGGGATTGTACTCTTGGGGTCATAGGCAGCATTCCTCCTCCTCCAAACACAGCGAGTTGAGTTGATGCCAAAGAGCTGGATTTTGGTCTCCTCTGACCACAACACTTCCCACCAGTCCTCCTCTGCATCATTCAGATGTTCAGTGGCAGACTTCAGACGGGCCTGGACATGGGCTTTCTTGAGCAGAGGGACCGTGCGGGCACTGCAGGATTTCAGTCCTTGTCGGCGTAGTGTGTTACCAATTGTTTTCTTGGTGACTGTGGTCCCAGCTGCCTGGAGATCATTGACAAGATCCTCACGTGTAGTTCTGGGATGATTCCTCACTGTTCTCATGATCATTGACACCCCACGAGGTGAGATCTTGCATGGTGCACCAGACCTAGGGAGACTGACACTTGTTTTGTGTTTCTTCCATTTGTGAATGATTGCACCAACTGTTGTCACCTTCTCACCAAGCTGCTTGGCCATAGTTTGGTAGCCCAGTCCAGCCTTGTGTAGGTCTACAATCTTGTCCCTGACATCCTTGGACAGCTCTTTGGTCTTTGCCATGGTGGAGAGTTTGGAATCTGATGGTTTGATGGCTCCTGTGGACAGGTGTCTTTTATACAGGTAACACAATGAGATTAGCAGCACTCCCTTTAAGAGACTGCTTCTAATCTCAGCTTGTTACCTGTATGAGAGACACCTGGGAGCCAGAAATCCTGCTGAATGATAGGGGATCAAATCCTTCTTTCCCTCATGAACATGCAGATCAGTCATCATTTGTTAGACGCATTTCTGCTGAATTTGTTGTTGTATTCTGTCTCTCAGTGTTACACCGAACATTCCATTGTTAGACCGATCGTTTCTGTGTGAGGGGCGAACATTCCATTGTAAGACCGATCGTTTCTGTGTGAGGGGCGAACATTCCATTGTTAGACCGATCGTTTCTGTGTGAGGGGCGAACATTCCATTGTTAGACCGATCGTTTCTGTGTGAGGGGCGAACATTCCATTGTAAGACCGATCGTTTCTGTGTGAGGGGCGAACATTCCATTGTAAGACCGATCGTTTCTGTGTGAGGGGCGAACATTCCATTGTTAGACCGATCGTTTCTGTGTGAGGGGCGAACAATCCATTGTTAGACCGATCGTTTCTGTGTGAGGGGCGAACATTCCATTGTTAGACCGATCGTTTCTGTGTGAGGGGCGAACATTCCATTGTTAGACCGATCGTTTCTGTGTGAGGGGCAAACATTCCATTGTTAGACCGATCGTTTCTGTGTGAGGGGCGAACATTCCATTGTTAGACCGATCGTTTCTGTGTGAGGGGCGAACATTCCATTGTTAGACCGATCGTTTCTGTGTGAGGGGCGAACATTCCATTGTTAGACCGATCATTTCTGTGTGAGGGGCGAACATTCAGCATCAGCCGGGGAGCAAATACGCATTTCCTTCACTGTACACACTATATATATATATATATATATATATATATATAAATATTATATATATATTATATATTATTTATTTCGTTTTTTTAAAGATCTAAAATAAGAGTAAAAAAGTAAAAAGTTATTTTTTACAGTACAAATGTGTATATATATATATAAATAATATAAATAAATAAAAAATGTTGTGTGCATACATATACATACACACACACATAGATGTATACAAACAGTATATATACATACAAATGATAAGGTGGTGCTCATGGGGGCTTGAAAGGTGAACACACAGTTTTAACCAACAAAAGCTTGTTTTCTTTTATCTGTCTTTATTATTATTATTATTATTATGAATATTATTATTATTACTACATTTTATTTTTAGTAGTTTATTAATATAAATTCTAGTGCATTATCATCATTTAAAAAAAAAAAGTGAAGGTGTAGAATCATTTTAATGCAGTATTAGTATTTTTTTTTTTTTTCATTTTAATTTAATTTTTTTTTGTTCTTTTTCTTTTATATCTATTTTTTGTTATTAAATTATTATTAATATTATTATTTATTATTTTATTTTTCTCATTTAATATTTTTCATAGTGTATTACTATGGTCATCGTTACTATAGTTACAAGTTTACGTTATTATAGTTGCTAGTTTATATCATTATAGTTCCAATATATATTTATATACTTTTTAAAAACCGTTTGTTATTTTTTATTTCTTATTTTATTATAAAGGGATAAATAGATCTAGATTTTTTTGTTTTTTATGTCTATATAAATCTTTTTTTTTTTTTGGTCCTTGGACCTGTGAAGATACAATGCAGTGCGGTGGGGAGAACAGAGAAGTAATTATGAATAGATATGACTCATGTGCTGGTACAGGGAGACACTGATATGCGGAATGATGTTGGCAGGAGGTTTGGGAATATTGCTTTGTTTATGTCAATGATAATATTTTCAGAAACAAGTTTCTATCCAAAGATCCAAGGAAGAGATGCAGGAGGCTGCTCCTGACGGCTCCTCGTGTCCCCCGTACTTCTGGTGTCATACGCATCGCTGACTATTATTGGGGGGGATCCCGCCGGATTAGGAAATGTTTTTGGAAAAAGATTATTCTGTGTTGTCCTCATCTGTATTGTTATGTATCCCTCCAATCATTACACTACAAACTTGTTTTACCCCCCCCCCCCCGCCCGCATTTAGTATTAGTGTGATTAGGGTATTGGTGGTGTCAGTGGGAGAAATGGTTCCCCATTGCAGATGTTGGTTAGCAAAGTAGTGTCTCGTATCAATGGGAGGAATAGTACCCCATCATTGGTGTCAGTGGGAGGAATAGTGCCCCATCATTGGTGTCAGTGGGAGGAATAGTGCCCCATCATTGGTGTCAGTGGGAGGAATAGTGCCCCATCATTGGTGTCAGTGGGAGGAATAGTGCCCCATCATTGGTATCAGTGGGAGGAATAGTGCCCCCTCATTGGTGTCAGTGGGAGGAATAGTGCCCCATCATTGGTGTCAGTGGGAGGAATAGTGTCCAAATGGCCAGATAAAGGCAAGTAAAGGGCCGCAATTTGGAGACCTCTGCTGAACGATTGTTTCCTTTATAGACGAATTAAGCCACTCCAACCAGTTGGTCCTGTGCAGGGCTGAGCGCGTCCGGACAGGCGCGGGGCGTGTCTGCGACAATCTGCCACATCATAACCCTGAGAACCAGACGGGAACATCGGCGTCACTTCACACGGCTCCAAAATATGACAGGAAGATCAGATAGTGCCCCGTCATTGGTGTCAGTGGAAGGAATAGTGCCCCATCATTGGTGTCAGTGGGAGGAATAGTGCCCCATCATTGGTGTCAGTGGGAGGAATAGTGCCCCATCATTGGTGTCAGTGGGAGGAATAGTGCCCCATCATTGGTGTCAGTGGGAGGAATAGTGTCCCATCATTGGTGTCAGTGGGAGGAATAGTGCCCCATCATTGGTGTCAGTGGGAGGAATAGTGCCCCATCATTGGTGTCACTGGGAGGAATAGTGCCCCATCATTGGTGTCAGTGGGAGGAATAGTGTCCAAATGGCCTGATAAAGGCAAGTAAAGGGCTGCAGTTTGGAGACCTCTACTTTAGAGGTCGCTAGAGGTTTCTTGAGCAATTTCTACCTCTCAGATATGTGACCTCTGACACCGCTGATCTTTTCAGCTATTCTTCCCACTGACCTCCAATGTAAGGAACATTCTTCCCACTGACCACCAATGTAATGGACATTCTTCCCACTGACCCCCAATGTAAGGGACATTCTTCCCACTGACCCCCAATGTAAGGGACATTCTTCCCACTGACCCCCAATGTAAGGAGCATTCTTCCCACTGACCCCCAATGTAAGGGACATTCTTCCCACTAACCCCCAATGTAAGGGACATTCTTCCCACTGACCCCCAATGTAAGGGACATTCTTCCCACTGACCACCAATGTAAGGGACATTCTTCCCACTGACCTCCAATGTAAGGGACATTCTTCCCACTGACCACCAATGTAAGGGACATTCTTCCCACTGACCCCCAATGTAATGGACATTCTTCCCACTGACCCCCAATGTAAGGGACATTCTTCCTGCTGACCCCAATGTAAGGGACATTCTTCCCACTAATCACCAATGTAAGGGACATTCTTCCCACTGGCCCCCAATGTAAGGGACATTCTTCCCACTGACCCCCAATGTAAGGGGCATTCTTCCCACTGACCCCCAATGTAAGGGACATTCTTCCCACTGACCCCCAATGTAAGGGACATTCTTCGCACTGACCCCCAATGTAAGGAGCATTCTTCGCACTGACCCCCAATGTAAGGGACATTCTTCGCACTGATCACCAATGTAAGGGACATTCTTCACACTGACCACCAATGTAAGGGACATTCTTCCCACTGACCCCCCAATGTAAGGGACATTCTTCCCACTGACCCCCCAATGTAAGGGACATTCTTCCCACTGACCCCCAATGTAAGGGACATTCTTCCCACTGACCCCCAATGTAAGGGACATTCTTCCCACTGACCCCCAATGTAAGGGACATTCTTCCCACTGATCACCAATGTAAGGGACATTCTTCCCTCTGACCACCAATGTAAGGGACATTCTTCGCACTGACCCCAATGTAAGGGACATTCTTCCCACTGACCCCCAATGTAAGGGACATTCTTCCCACTGAGCCCCAATGTAAGGGACATTCTTCCCACTGACCCCCAATGTAAGGGACATTCTTCGCACTGACCCCAATGTAAGGGACATTCCTCCCACTGATCACCAATGTAAGGGACATTCTTCCCACTGACCCCCAATGTAAGGGACATTCTTCCCACTGACCCCCAATGTAAGGGACATTCCTCCCACTGATCACCAATGTAAGGGACATTCTTCCCACTGATCACCAATGTAAGGGACATTCTTCCCACTGACCACTAATGTAAAGAGCATTCTTCTCACTGACCACCAATGTAAGGGACATTCTTCCCACTGACCACCAATGTAAGGGACATTCTTCCCACTGACCACCAATGTAAGGGACATTCTTCCCACTGACCACCAATGTAAGGGACATTCTTCCCACTGACCACCAATGTAAGGGACATTCTTCCCACTGACCACCAGCAGTGAGCTGTAGATATAGCAACTGTTGGCAGGGGTTCCCCGAGACCAGAAAGTTACTTTAAGGATTTCTTCAGGTAGAAAGTTTGAGGAAGACTGGTCTTTACCATGCAGTGGCCAGCAGGGAGCAACATGCTCGTCTAAGGGGACGCCTGGGGTGTGTTCTTTTACTTCTCACTCGTCATCACTTACCCTCTCTGCTCTTGGTTCATATGAGTGGGAGGCTACAAAATTGAGAAATGAATTAAACTGAAGAAGTCCTGACAGGCATCGGTATGTAATTGTTTTCTGGCTTTTGGTATGTTTTCACGATTTTTGAGCTGGCATACATTGTTACTTTGTTTTTTCAAATGGTAGAGTTCAGCCCCTCAAACACAATGACTTCTGTAAATAATGCGTCCTTGGAATAAACTCATATTTGGATTTGAACATTACGGTGTCACTCGAATTCCAGACTCACAATGGAGAATCTCTCATGACTCAGATTGTAGGACACATCAGGACCGACGTTGGTGGATCTTCATTGTTTGATCCCTATTGATGCTACATTGCATTCTACTTGTGGCGTTCTTTTTATGTAGTCCCAGTGGGCAGTCTGTATGGGTGGAAGGAGCAATAGCAGCGGCCCCGTAGTTTATAATGAGCACCAATTGGAACCAAGATGGCCGAACTTACCGTCGGAGCATTGTCCAGCCTCGTGTAGGTCTTCTCGTAGATGACGCTGTTTGCCGGCATGTAATTGACTCCCTTCAGGTAGGACTGTGAAGAGAAACAAAATTGAGATGTCCAAGAAAAGTCAGGACTGGGCATGGTCTGACAAGATCTCTATGAATTATAGGTGGAGCAATGGCACACAGCGGGGAAAATAAGTATTTGATCCCCCGCAGATTGTGTACGTTTGCCCACTTACAAAGAAATGAGGGGTCTACAATTTTTATCATAGGGGAATTTTAAATGATAGAGACAGAATATCAACCAAAAATCCAGAAGAAAACACGATACAAATGTTATAAATGGAGTTGTAGTTCAGTGAGTAAAATAAGTATTTGATCCCCTACCAACCAGCAATGATTCTGGCTCCCACAGACTGGCTATGTGCTCATGTGGTACACAGATCAGTCCTGTCCATGTAAGAAGGTGCTCCTAACGTCAACTCGTTGTGTGTATAAAAGACACCTGTCCACACAATCTCTTTCTTCCATCCAAACCTCTCCACCATGGACAAGACCAAAGAGCTGTCAAAGGACGTCAGGGACAAGACTATAGACCCGCACAAGGCTGGAGTGGGCTACAAGACCATCAGCCAGAAGCTTGGTGAGAAGGAGACAACCATTGGAACGATTATTCACAAATGGAAGAAATACAAAACAACCATCAATCGCCCTCGGTCTGGAGCTCCATGCGAGGTTTCGCCTCATGGGGTAAGGGTGACCATGAGAAAAGTGAGGGATCAGCCCAGAAGTACACGGGAGGAGCTTGTGAAGGATCTCAAGGCAGTTGGGACCACAGTCACCAAACCAACCATTGGTAACACAATACGCCGCCATGGAATTGACATCCTGCAGTGCCCGCAAGATCCCCCTCCTCAAAAAGGCACATGCCCAGGCCCGTCTGAAGTTTGCCAATGAACATCTAAATGATGCAGAGAAGGATTGGGAGAAAGTGCTGTGGTCAGATGAGAACAAAATTGAGCTTTTTGGCATTAACTCAACTTTCCGTGTTTGGAGGAAGAAAAATGTTGACTATGACCCTAAGAACACCATCACTACAGTCAAGCTCGGAGGTGGAAACATTATGCTTTAGGGCTGTTTCTCTGCTAAAGGTACAGGCCGACTTTGCCGCATTGAAGGGCAAATGGACAGGGCCATGTATTGTAAAATCTAGGATGAGAACCTTCTTCCCCAGAACACTGAAGATGGTTCATTGATGGGTGTTCCAGCATGACAATGACCCAAAACACACGGTTGAGGCAACAAAGGAGTGGCTCAAGAAGAAGCACATGAAGGTCATGCAGTGGCCTAGCCAGTCTCCAGACCTGAATCCTATAGAAAATGTACGGAGGGAGCTGAAAGTTCGAGTTGCCAAGAGACCGCCAAGAAACCTGAAGGATTTAGAGAAGTTCTGTAAAGAAGGTGGACCAAAATGCCTCCTAAGATGTGTGCAAACCTGGGAACCAACTTCAAGGAACGTCTCACCTCTGTGCTCACCAACAAGGGTTCCTCCACCAACTACAAGAAACGTCTTCCCTCTGTGCTCACCAACAAGGGTTCCTCCACCAACTACAAGGAACACCTCACCTCTGTGCTCGCCAACAAGGGTTCCTCCACCAACTACAAGAAACGTCTCACCTCTGTGCTCGCCAACAAGGGTTCCTCCACCAACTACAAGGAATGCCTCACCTCTGTGCTCGCCAATAAGGGTTCCTCCACCAACTACAAGAAACGTCTCACCTCTGTGCTCGCCAACAAGGGTTCCTCCACCAACTACAAGGAATGCCTCACCTCTGTGCTCGCCAACAAGGGTTCCTCCACCAACTACAAGAAACGTCTCACCTCTGTGCTCGCCAACAAGGATTCCTCCACCAACTACAAGAAACGTTTCACCTCTTTGATCGCCAACAAGGGTTCCTCCACCAACTACAAGGAACGTCTCACCTTTGTGCTCGCCAACAAGGGTTCCTCCACCAACTACAAGGAACGTCTCACCTCTGTGCTCGCCAACAAGGGTTCCTCCACCAACTACAAGGAACGTCTCACCTCTGTGCTCGCCAACAAGGGTTCCTCCAACTACAAGAAACGTCTTACCTCTGTGCTCGCCAACAAGGGTTCCTCCACCAACTACAAGAAACGTCTTACCTCTGTGCTCGCCAACAAGGGTTCCTCCACCAACTACAAGGAAATTCTCACCTCTGTGCTCGCCAACAAGGGTTCCTCCACCAACTACAAGAAACGTCTCACCTCTGTGCTCGCCAACAAGGGTTCCTCCACCAACTACAAGAAACGTCTCACCTCTGTGCTCGCCAACAAGGGTTCCTCCACCAACTACAAGGAACGTCTCACCTCTGTGCTCGCCAACAAGGGTTCCTCCACCAACTACAAGAAACGTCTCACCTCTGTGCTCACCAACAAGGGTTCCTCCACCAACTACAAGGAACGATTCACCTCTGTGCTCGCCAACAAGGGTTCCTCCACCAACTACAAGAAACGTCTCACCTCTGTGCTCGCCAACAAGGCTTCCTCCACCAACTACAAGGAACGTCTCACCTCTGTGCTCGCCAACAAGGGTTCCTTCACTAACTACAAGAAACGTCTCACCTCTGTGCTCCCCAACAAGGGTTCCTCCACCAACTACAATGAATGTCTCACCTCTGTGCTCGCCAACAAGGGTTCCTCCACCAACTACAATGAACGTCTCACCTCTGTGCTCGCCAACAAGGGTTCCTCCACCAACTACAAGGAACGTCTCACCTCTGTGCTCGCCAACAAGGGTTCCTCCACCAACTACAAGAAACGTCTCACCTCTGTGCTCGCCAACAAGGGTTCCTCCACCAACTACAAGAAACGTCTCACCTCTGTGCTCGCCAACAAGGGTTCCTCCACCAACTACAAGGAACGTCTCACCTCTGTGCTCGCCAACAAGGGTTCCTCCACCAACTACAAGAAACGTCTCACCTCTGTGCTCACCAACAAGGGTTCCTCCACCAACTACAAGGAACGATTCACCTCTGTGCTCGCCAACAAGGGTTCCTCCACCAACTACAAGAAACGTCTCACCTCTGTGCTCGCCAACAAGGCTTCCTCCACCAACTACAAGGAACGTCTCACCTCTGTGCTCGCCAACAAGGGTTCCTTCACTAACTACAAGAAACGTCTCACCTCTGTGCTCCCCAACAAGGGTTCCTCCACCAACTACAATGAATGTCTCACCTCTGTGCTCGCCAACAAGGGTTCCTCCACCAACTACAATGAACGTCTCACCTCTGTGCTCGCCAACAAGGGTTCCTCCACCAACTACAATGAACGTCTCACCTCTGTGCTCGCCAACAAGGGTTCCTCCACCAACTACAAGAAACGTCTTACCTCTGTGCTCGCCAACAAGGGTTCCTCCACCAACTACAAGAAACGTCTCACCTCTGTGCTCGCCAACAAGGGTTCCTCCACCAACTACAAGAAACGTCTCACCTCTGTGCTCGCCAACAAGGGTTCCTCCACCAACTACAAGGAACGTCTCACCTCTGTGCTCGCCAACAAGGGTTCCTCCACCAACTACAAGGAACGTCTCACCTCTGTGCTCGCCAACAAGGGTTCCTCCACCAACTACAAGGAACGTCTCAGCTCTGTGCTCGCCAACAAGGGTTCCTCCACCAACTACAAGAAACGTCTCACCTCTGTGCTCGCCAACAAGGGTTCCTCCACCAACTACAAGAAACGTCTCAACTCTGTGCTCGCCAACAAGGGTTCCTCCACCAACTACAAGAAACGTCTCACCTCTGTGCTCGCCAACAAGGGTTCCTCCACCAACTAAAGGAAACATCTCACCTCTGTGCTCGCCAACAAGGGTTCCTCCACCAACTACAAGGAACGTCTCACCTCTGTGCTCGCCAACAAGGCTTCCTCCACCAACTACAAGGAACGCCTCACCTCTGTGCTCACCAACAAGGGTTCCTCCACCAACTACAAGAAACGTCTCACCTCTGTGATCGCCAACAAGGGTTCCTCCACCAACTACAAGGAACGTCTCAACTCTGTGCTCGCCAACAAGGGTTCTTCCACCAACTACAAGGAACGCCTCACCTCTGTGCTCGCCAACAAGGGTTCCTCCACCAACTACAAGGAATGTTTCACCTCTGTGCTCGCCAACAAGGGTTCCTCCACCAACTACAAGGAAATTCTCACCTCTGTGCTTGCCAACAAGGGTTCCTCCACCAACTACAAGGAACGTCTCACCTCTGTGCTCGCCAACAAGGGTTCCTCCACCAACTACAAGAAACGTTTCACCTCTGTGCTCGCCAACAAGGGTTCCTCCACCAACTACAAGCAACGTCTCACCTCTGTGCTCGCCAACAAGGGTTCCTCCACCAACTACAAGAAACGTCTCACCTCTGTGCTCGCCAACAAGGTTTCCTCCACCAACTACAAGGAACGTCTCACCTCTGTGCTCGCCAACAGGGGTTCCTCCACCAACTACAAGGAACGTCTCACCTCTGTGCTCGCCAACAAGGGTTCCTGCACCAACTACAAGGAACGTCTCACCTCTGTGCTCGCCAACAAGGGTTCCTCCACCAACTACAAGAAACGTCTCACCTCTGTGCTCGCCAACAAGGGTTCCTCCACCAACTACAAGGAACGTCTCACCTCTGTGCTCGCCAACAAGGGTTCCTCCACCAACTACAAGGAACGTCTCACCTCTGCTCGCCAACAAGGGTTCCTCCACCAACTACAAGAAACGTCTCACCTCTGTGCTCGCCAACAAGGGTTCCTCCACCAACTACAGGAAACGTCTCACCTCTGTGCTCGCCAACAAGGGTTCCTCCACCAACTACAAGAAACGTCTCACCTCTGTGCTCGCCAACAAGGGTTCCTCCACCAACTACAGGAAACGTCTCACCTCTGTGCTCGCCAACAAGGGTTCCTCCACCAACTACAGGAAACGTCTCACCTCTGTGCTCGCCAACAAGGGTTCCTCCACCAACTACAGGAAACGTCTCACCTCTGTGCTCACCAACAAGGGTTCCTCCACCAACTACAAGAAACGTCTCACCTCTGTGCTCGCCAACAAGGGTTCCTCCACCAACTACAAGGAACGTCTCAACTCTGTGCTCGCCAACAAGGGTTCTTCCACCAACTACAAGGAACGCCTCACCTCTGTGCTCGCCAACAAGGGTTCCTCCACCAACTACAAGGAATGTTTCACCTCTGTGCTCGCCAACAAGGGTTCCTCCACCAACTACAAGGAAATTCTCACCTCTGTGCTTGCCAACAAGGGTTCCTCCACCAACTACAAGGAACGTCTCACCTCTGTGCTCGCCAACAAGGGTTCCTCCACCAACTACAAGAAACGTTTCACCTCTGTGCTCGCCAACAAGGGTTCCTCCACCAACTACAAGCAACGTCTCACCTCTGTGCTCGCCAACAAGGGTTCCTCCACCAACTACAAGAAACGTCTCACCTCTGTGCTCGCCAACAAGGTTTCCTCCACCAACTACAAGGAACGTCTCACCTCTGTGCTCGCCAACAGGGGTTCCTCCACCAACTACAAGGAACGTCTCACCTCTGTGCTCGCCAACAAGGGTTCCTGCACCAACTACAAGGAACGTCTCACCTCTGTGCTCGCCAACAAGGGTTCCTCCACCAACTACAAGAAACGTCTCACCTCTGTGCTCGCCAACAAGGGTTCCTCCACCAACTACAAGGAACGTCTCACCTCTGTGCTCGCCAACAAGGGTTCCTCCACCAACTACAAGGAACGTCTCACCTCTGCTCGCCAACAAGGGTTCCTCCACCAACTACAAGAAACGTCTCACCTCTGTGCTCGCCAACAAGGGTTCCTCCACCAACTACAGGAAACGTCTCACCTCTGTGCTCGCCAACAAGGGTTCCTCCACCAACTACAAGAAACATCTCACCTCTGTGCTCGCCAACAAGGCTTTCTCCACCAACTACAAGGAACGTCTCACCTCTGTGCTCGCCAACAAGGGTTCCTCCACCAACTACAAGAAACGTCTCACCTCTGTGCTTGGCAACAAGGGTTCTTCCACCAACTACAAGGAACGCCTCACCTCTGTGCTCGCCAACAAGGGTTCCTCCACCAACTACAAGGAACGTCTCACCTCTGTGCTCGCCAACAAGGGTTCCTCCACCAACTACAATGAACGTCTCACCTCTGTGCTCGCCAACAAGGGTTCCTCCACCAACTACAAGGAACGTTTCACCTCTGTGCTCGCCAACAAGGGTTCCTCCACCAACTACAAGAAACGTCTCACCTCTGTGCTCACCAACAAGGGTTCCTCCACCAACTATAAGGAACGTCTCACCTCTGTGCTCGCCAACAAGGGTTCCTCCACCAACTACAAGGAACGATTCACCTCTGTGCTCGCCAACAAGGGTTCCTCCACCAACTACAAGGAACGTCTCACCTCTGTGCTCACCAACAAGGGTTCCTCCACCAACTACAAGGAACGTCTCACCTCTGTGCTCGCCAACAAGGGTTCCTCCACCAACTACAAGGAACGTCTCACCTCTGTGCTCACCAACAAGGGTTCCTCCACCAAGTACTAAGTCATGTGTTGCTTGGGGATCAAATACTTATTTTACTCACTGACCTGAAACTCCATTTATAACATTTGTATTGTGTTTTTTTCTGGATTTTTGGTTGATATTTTATCTCTACCATTTAAAATTCCTTTATGATAAAAACGATAGACCCCTCATTTCTGTGTAAATGTGAAAATGTACAAAATCTGCAGGAGATTAAATCATTATGTTCCCCGCTGTATAGCGACACCTGTGGTCATTATGCTGCATTGTTCAGAAGTCACTCATTTTCAGCACAATGACGTCACTGCAGTCACCCAGCTGGAGATCAGAAGATTGTACTGGGGGGGAGGATATGGAGGGGAGGGGGGGGGGATTTAGGGTTTGGGTAGGGAAGAGAATTTGTGCTAGACGGGGGACCTTGGGGTGGGGAGAGTATTTGTGCTGGGGGGGGGGGGGTAATTTGTGCTATGAGGGTGATGGGGTAAAATTTGAGCTAAAAGGGTGGATTTAGAGGGGGGAGGGTTGTGCCATGAGGAGGATTGGGGGTAGGGAATTGGTAATAGGAGGGGTGATTTTTTTTGGGGGGGTAAAGGTCTGTGCTTGAAGGAGGGAATTGGAGGGGGGAGAGAGAAGATTTGAGCTGGGTGGGAGGGGGTACAGATTTAAGTTGAAATGGCCCTACCACCCTCTGGAGATCAGAAGAGTGTGCTATGAGTAGAATTTGGAGGGGGGAGGGGGGATAGAGGGATTATATCATGAGGGTGGGGAGGGGGGTTGTGCTAGGAGGGGGAGGAAATTGGTGCTAGGAGGGGGGGGATTGTACCATGAGGGGGGATTGGAAGGGGGGGGGGTGTTTGTACTAGGAGGGGGATTGAGGGGGAGGGAACTGGTGTTAGCAGGGGGGGATTGTACCATGAGGGGGAATGAATTGGTGCTAAGAGGGGGGATTGGACCATGAGGGGGGAATGTGGGGGGGTGTTTGTGCTAGGAGGGGGTTTGAGGGGGAGGAAATTGGTGCTAAGAGGGGGGATTGTACCATGAGGGGGAAATGGAGGGGGGGTGTTTGTGCTGGGAGGGGGTTTGAAGGGGAGGGAATTGGGGCTAGAAGGGGGGATTTGGGGGGGGATTGGACCATGAGGGGGGAATGTGGGGGGGTGTTTGTGCTAGGAGGGGGATTGAAGATGAGGGAATTGGTGCTAGAAGGGGGGATTTGGGGGGGGGGGATTGTACCATGAGGGGGGAATGGAGGGGGGGGGGGTGTTTGTGCTACAAGGGGGATTCTTGCCGGGACATGATGCTCACACATTGTGGGAGGGGAGAGGGAGCACAGTCTGATGACACATATTAGCAGTGCTCCTCCTAGTGACTGTAGGATCACATCTAAGCATTGTATGTCATTCCCGGTTTTCTTTCTCCGGATTTTAGGCTTTGTTGGTAAAAGGTTTTCTGGGTAACAGACCCTGTACCTGTATATTACGGAGCGCGCTTATATGTCATGTGACAGGCGGAGCCGCGTTCAACGCACCTGGTCAGGATTCTGCACAATGTACCTCCGAACCGTCTCCGTCTGAACATCCTGAGGAAATATACATCAATAATTATCAGGAATCTGTAACAATGTATCCATCTCTACAAATCTGTGTTAAGTGAGAAGAAACGGAAAATTCTCTGTACAGCGCTGCGGTATATGTCAGAGCTATATACATGTATAATAATAGTGTGTGACTGTGGGGGAGGGGACATTAGAGTGTAAGCTCCTCTGGTACAGAGACTGATGGGACTGTGGGGGGAGGGGACATTAGAGTGTAAGCTCCTCTGGTACAGAGACTGATGTGACTGTGGGGGAGGGGACATTAGAGTGTAAGCTCCTCTGGTACAGAGACTGATGTGACTGTGGGGGAGGGGACATTAGAGTGTCAGCTCTGTGGTGCAGAAGATACAATAATCCTTTGATGCAGACACACCTGCCTCCTCCAGCTCCCGGATTAGATGCATCTCATGTCCTTGAACCTCTCCCATATTTTTTGGCAACGCTAATAAAACTCGGAGTTGGGATAAGACGGCAATTAAATGAATCTGTGAGGAAGGGAAGGATCTTCACTGATGGAACATTGCCGGGATTCCTGCACAGCGGGGGTGTCAGAGGTGGATGTGGGGTGTCAGAGGGGGAGGTTGGGTGTGATCATTCCTGACACTCCTCATCCCAGAATCCTGCTAAGAGGGTTCTTGTGTCTGATTGTTCCTGCGGAGGACACGGCTAACCTTGGCAGTTCATACCACAGTGGTGGGAGTCTCCAAGCTTCCGGAATACTCCTCACTGCATGCAAAGATTTTCTGCGTAATTAATATTTTAAAAAAAAGGTTCCGTACACCCGCTGTGCCTATTATGAGGGGTTTCCACCATCCCTGTGCTGAGTTGTGGGGTCTGTACACCCGCTGTGCCCATTATGAGGGGTTCCCACCATCCCAGTGCTGAAGTTCCCGGGTCTGTACACCCGCTGTGCCCATCATGAAGGGTTCCCACCATCCCTGTGCTGAGTTCCCGGGTCTGTACACCCGCTGTGCCCATTATGAGGGGTTCCCACCATCCCCGTGCTGAGTTCCCGGGTCTTTACACCCGCCGTGCCCATTATGAGGGGTTCCCACCATCCCTGTGCTGAAGTTCCTGGGTCTGTACACCCGCTGTGCCCATCATGAAGGGTTCCCACCATCCCTGTGCTGAGTTCCCGGGTCTGTACACCCACTGTGCCCATTATGAGGGGTTCCCACCATCCCTGTGCTGAGTTCCCGGGTCTGTACATCCACTGTGCCCATTATGAGGGGTTCCCACCATCCCTGTGCTGAGTTCCCAGGTCCGTACCCCCGCTGTGCCCATTATGAGGGGTTCCCACGATCCCAGTGCTGAGTTGTGGGGTCGGTACACCCGCTGTGCCCATTAGGAGGGGTTCCCACCATCCCTGTGCTGAGTTTCTGGGTCTGTACGCCCGCTGTGCCCATTAAGAGGGGTTCCCGCCATCCCTGTGCTGAGTTCCCGGGTCTGTACGCCTGCTGTGCCCATTAAGAGGGGTTCCCGCCATCCCTGTGCTGAGTTCCCGGGTCTGTGCCCCCGCTGTGCCCATTATGAGGGGTTCCCGCCATCCCTGTGCTGAGTTCCCGGGTCTGTACCCCCGCTGTGCCCATTATGAGGGGTTCCCGCCATCCCTGTGCTGAGTTCCCGGGTCTGTGCCCCCGCTGTGCCCATTATGAGGGGTTCCCGCCATCCCTGTGCTGAGTTCCCGGGTCTGTACGCCCGCTGTGCCCATTAAGAGGGGTTCCCGCCATCCCTGTGCTGAGTTCCCAGGTCTGTACCCCCGCTGTGCCCATTATGAGGGGTTCCTGCCATCCCTGTGCTGAGTTCCCAGGTCTGTACCCCCGCTGTGCTCATTATGAGGGGTTCCCACCATCCCTGTGCTGAGTTCCCAGGTCTGTACCCCCGCTGTGCCCATTATGAGGGGTTCCCACCATCCCTGTGCTGAGTTCCCAGGTCTGTACCCCCGCTGTGTCCATTATGAGGGGTTCCCACCATCCCTGTGCTGAGTTCCCAGGTCTGTACCCCCGCTGTGCCCATTATGAGGGGTTCCCACCATCCCTGTGCTGAGTTCCCAGGTCTGTACACCCGCTGTGCCCATTAGGAGGTGATCTTTGCACCCTTTTTTAGAAAGTGTTATTTATTTGCACACTAATTGCCCGTTGATCCTGCCAGACATCCAGTGAGCTGTAATATTCTGTGCCCTGTGTGGCATTTTATGTTACATTGTTTCCAGTTCTCTCTGGGTGGTGGTGGGGGGGGGGGGGGGGGTTCTAGATTGGATGAGCACCTTTTGGGGATCTCAACAGAGTCACTTCTCATGTCACCCAGTCGCTGTTCTGGTTATTAAGGCTTCCCAGTGGGGCGGACTGACCATTTGGGCACTGCCCGAGGGCCCGGGGTCAGTGGGGGGCCCCATGAAATGCCCTTGGTACCTTTTTATAGGCTTTTTTGGGTGTGCTTTGAGTTTGGGAAAGGACACAGGGGCCCCATGATCCCCTATTTCCCAGGGCCCCATGAGTTGTCAGTCTGCCCCTGCAGAGGGGTGATTATTATACCAGCATTCTACAGATACGGCATCAGCGCCAGAAGAGCTTACACTTTGTTATAAAGGAGTTAATCATTAATCAATTTTTTTTTTTTTTTTACCTGACATTCACTGAACATTCTCTGCAGGTGAATCTCCCAGGTCCATGTGTTACACATGACCGTCAGAGAATGTTTGGTGAATCTCACATTCACCTCTTTATAGATCTGCCCCTTGGTGTCCCCTCCCCCCCAGTTCCCACCATCCTACCTGTTCGGGATTTTGGACGATGTAGCGTCTGATCGTCCCGCTCTGCATCTCCTGCAACATGAAAACAAGTTCCGGACTTAAAGGGCCCGTTCACACCGGGTGCGGTGCGGGAATGCGGTCAAAATCTCGCATTTCCCGTACCGCATGAAAAAAACCCAAAAAACCGCTTTTCAGTGGCATCTCAGCCAATGTGCGCGCTTTCACGCGCTGAAATGAATGGGCTGCCCTAAAATACGATGCGCCCAAAGAGTCCCTGTCACCAGCTTAGAAAATTGCCAGGTAAAAGGTAAAGAGACATCAAATATGAAATGCGTACTTGCTTTTTTTCTCGATAAATCATTTATAGATCACTTGCACTGTGCTTCAGAACTTGCTGGAAATTTTGACTTCTCCTGAAAGAGTCAGTTGCCTAGCACCGCCCACTCCCTTCTAGGTCTGTTTCTAGGAGAGTCTAATTACTGTCTGTGCTGGCCCAGCTCCCCCACCCTTGCTGTCACCTCCTTTCATAGCCTTTCCACCCCTCCCCCCAACCTTTCTACAAAGTTTTCCATAATCCATATTATCCATAAGAGGTCATATGAGTGACAACTCTGAGTCTGCTGGAGCTGTTGACATCACATCCAAGATGGCGGCACCCAGCAATCTCGGGGGATTTTACATCATATGTATATTATAACTACATGCACATACAATCATAGAGGAAGAATCTTGAGAAAATGACTGTTCTGGTGACAGGTTCTCACTAAGTAGCTGAATCTGGAATATTTTTCACTCCTCAACACAATGCATTGTATCTGCACCGTACCTGCTCCGGATTCTGGACGATGTATCTTCGGATGGTTCCCTGTGTGTACGGCCCGGGAGACTGAACTTCCTGCAGAATAGAAGCATTGCATTAAATAAGATCCTCCCGACGTTCCCTTCAGTCTTGTACAGTTGTAGCGGATCTTCTCCTGTAGCCAATGGATCAATACACAGGACGGGAGCCAATGGATCAATACACAGGACGGGAGCCAATGGATCAATACACAGGACGGGAGCTAATGGATCAATACACAGGACGGGAGCCAATGGATCAATACACAGGACGGGAGCCAATGGATCAATACACAGGACGGGAGCCAATGGATCAATACACAGGACGGGAGCCAATGGATCAATACACAGGATGGGAGCCAATGGATCAATACACAGGACGGGAGCCAATGGATCAATACACAGGACAGGACCAAATGGATCAATACACAGGACGGGAGCCAATGGATCAATACACAGGACGAGACCCAATGGATCAATACACAGGACGAGAGCCAATGGATTAATACACAGGACGGGAGCCAATGGATCAAAACACAGGACGGGAGCCAATGGATCAATAGACAGGATGGGAGCCAATGTATCAATACACAGGACGGGACCCAATGGATCAATACACAGGACGGGACCCAATGGATCAATACACAGGACGGGACCCGATGGATCAATACACAGGATGAGAGCCAATGTATCAATACATAGGACAGGAGTCAATGTATCAATACACAGGACGGGACCCAATGGATCAATACACAGGACAGGACCCAATGGATCAATACACAGGACAGGACCCGATGGATCAATACACAGGACAGGACCCGATGGATCAATACACAGGACGGGACCCAATGGATCAATACACAGGACGGGACCCGATGGATCAATACACAGGACGGGACCCAATGGATCAATACACAGGACGGGACCCGATGGATCAATACACAGGACGGGAGCCAATGGATCAATACACAGGACGGGAGCCAATGGATCAATACACAGGACGGGAGCCAATGGATCAATACACAGGACGGGAGCCAATGGATCAATACACAGGGCAGGACCCAATGGATCAATACACAGGACGGGACCCAATGGATCAATACACAGGACGGGACCCAATGGATCAATACACAGGACGGGAGCCAATGGATCCAAACACAGGATGGGACCAAATGGATCAATACACAGGAAAAGACCCAATGGATCCATACACAGGACGGGACCAAATGGATCAATACACAGGAAGGGACCCAATGGATCCATACACAGGACGAGAACCAATGGATCAATACACAGGAAGGGACCCAATGTATCAATACACAGGAAGGGACCCAATGTATCAATACACAGGAAGGGACCCAATGTATCAATACACAGGACGGGAGCCAATGGATCAATACACAGGATGAGATCTGGAAATGAGGAGATTCCATAGAAGACGTCTCCATCTGAGTATCTGGTTCTGGAATGTTCTCTCGATTCTATTTGTAGATTCTGGAACCCGTTACCTGCTCGTTGTTCTGGACGATGTATCTCCGGACGGTCTCCTGTGTGTACGGCCCGGGAGACTGAACTTCCTGCTGAAAAATAATACATTCATATAGATTGCTGTAAAACAACAATATAAACCATACAAAGAGCCCGCCACAGAAAAGGGATATATTTATTATAGGTGGAGTCTGTGAGCTCAGACAGTTTTTAATTTCTTGTATCCCCCAGCAGCCAGATCTGAAAGCCACAGATTTTATGTATAAATTTTGTTACACAAACTTTTTCTTGTTTCACATTTTTTCTCTTTTAATACATAGGAGGAGAGCCAATGTATCAATACACAGGATGGGAGACAATGGATCAATACACAGGACGGGAGCCAATGTATCAATACACAGGACGGGAGCCAATGTATCAATACACAGGATGGGACCCAATGGATCAATACACAGGACAGGACCTGATGGATCAATACACAGGACGGGAGCCAATGGACCAATACAGAGGACGGGAGCCAATGGATCAATACACAGGACGGGAGCCAATGGATCAATACAAAGGACTGGAGCCAATGGATCAATACACAGGACTGGAGCCAATGGATCAATACACAGGATGGGAGCCAATGGACCAATACACAGGACGGGAGCCAATGGACCAATACACAGGACGGGAGCCAATGGATCAATACACAGGACGGGAGCCAATGGATCAATACACAGGACGGGAGCTAATGGATCAATACAAAGGACTGGAGCCAATGGATCAATACACAGGACTGGAGCCAATGGATCAATACACAGGACAGGAGCCAATGGATCAATACACAGGATGGGAGCCAATGGGTCAATACAAAGGACGGGACCCAATGGATCAATACACAGGACGGGACCCAATGTGTCAATACACAGGACGGGAGCCAATGGATCAATACACAGGACGGGAGCTAATGGATCAATACAAAGGACTGGAGCCAATGGATCAATACACAGGACTGGAGCCAATGGATCAATACACAGGACGGGAGCCAATGGATCAATACACAGGATGGGAGCCAATGGGTCAATACAAAGGACGGGACCCAATGGATCAATACACAGGACGGGACCCAATGTGTCAATACACAGGACGGGAGCCAATGGATCAATACACAGGACGGGAGCTAATGGATCAATACAAAGGACTGGAGCCAATGGATCAATACACAGGACGGGAGCCAATGGATCAATACACAGGACGGGAGCTAATGGATCAATACAAAGGACTGGAGCCAATGGATCAATACACAGGACTGGAGCCAATGGATCAATACACAGGACGGGAGCCAATGGATCAATACACAGGATGGGAGCCAATGGGTCAATACAAAGGACGGGACCCAATGGATCAATACACAGGACAGGACCCAATGTGTCAATACACAGGACGGGAGCCAATGGATCAATACACAGGACGGGAGCTAATGGATCAATACAAAGGACTGGAGCCAATGGATCAATACACAGGACTGGAGCCAATGGATCAATACACAGGACTGGAGCCAATGGATCAATACACAGGACGGGAGCCAATGGATCAATACACAGGATGGGAGCCAATGGGTCAATACAAAGGACGGGACCCAATGGATCAATACACAGGACGGGACCCAATGTGTCAATACACAGGACGGGAGCCAATGGATCAATACACAGGACGGGAGCTAATGGATCAATACAAAGGACTGGAGCCAATGGATCAATACACAGGACTGGAGCCAATGGATCAATACACAGGACGGGAGCCAATGGATCAATACACAGGATGGGAGCCAATGGGTCAATACAAAGGACGGGACCCAATGGATCAATACACAGGACGGAAGCCAATGGATTAATACACAGGACGGGACCCGATGGATCAATACACAGGATGAGATCTGGAAATGAGGAGATTCCATAGAAGACGTCTCCATCCGAGTATCTGGCTCTGGAATGTTTTCTCGGTTCTGTTTGCAGATTCTGGAACCCGTTACCTGTTCATTGTTCTGGACGATGTATCTCCGGACGGTCTCCTGTGTGTACGGCCCGGGAGACTGAACTTCCTGCTGAGACATAATACATTCATATAGATTGCTGAAACAAAGAGCCATCCCGAGTCCGTGAGCTCAGACAGTTTTTATTTCTTGTATCCCCCAACAGCCAGATCTGAAAGCCACAATTCCCACCTCTGATCCCGTCCCCCTGGTACATCCTCCAAACATAAAATAAATATAAAATCCAGCAGGGATGGTGGGAACCCCTCATAATGGGCACAGCGGGTGTACAGACCCGGGAACTCGGCACAGGGAATGTGGTAACCCCTCATAATGGGCACAGCAGGCGTACAGACCCGGGAACTCGGCACAGGGATGGTGGGAACCCCTCATAATGGCCACAGCGGGCGTACAGACCCGGGAACTCAGCACGGGGATGGTGGGAACCCCTCATAATGGCCACAGCGGGCGTACAGACTCGGGAACTCGGCACAGGGATGGTGGGAACCCCTCATAATGGCCACAGCGGGCGTACAGACTCGGGAACTCGGCACAGGGATGGTGGGAACCCCTCATAATGGGCACAGCGGGTGTACAGACCCAGTTGGTTGAGTGAATAAAAAATTACCCGATTCAAATGTGTGGATGAGGGGGGGAATCCTTCCACTGAGTTATTGTATTCTGACAGCAGGGAGGCTTCCCCACCACCAGAAAACACTGACCGGTGCTTCGGGCTATAACCTGCGGCACCGATCGTTCAGGAGAAACCCGACAGGCTGGTTGTAAGCAAGTCGATTTTAATCCGAATGCCTGAATGAAGGTTTGTAACTTTGCCATTGTAACGGAACCGGACCCCGACTGCACTGGGGTATTTCCGTTAGACTCCCGCTTCCCTGTCCGAACACAGATCCACGGACCCCACCGCTGACCATACAAGACGAGACAGCCCCAGACTTGTATTAAAACAGGGGAAATACAACCAGGAACAGGAAACACATCAGCAGGCCGTCCCATCAGCGGGAAGGGCTGCCGGAAACACCCCCCACCAAGCCAGTACAAACACATATATCCCATAATAGTTTGCTCCCAAGCAAGACACTCAATAGAACAATGGGATGCAGCCGCATTGCAGTGAACAATGAACACCCCCCCACCCCAATATTAGAACATTCCACCCAGTACCCCTAACAGGTACAGGGTGACTTACACATAATAGGGATATGGGGAGCTGAGACAGGGGTCCCCCCACCCCCAAAAGTCACTCCCGTCACAGCCATGTAATACTAAAGCCGGCCATACGTAGATCGAAATTTGGACGGTTCAGCAGAGATCGGACGAATTTCCATCCATGTATGGGCAGGCTACCGACTTCTGTACAACCACCATAAGACCGTACATATCAGCACGACTACCTCGTGTATCCAGGTGGATTATATCGCGGTTTTATTTCAGGGCTTTTATTTTGGTGGTAAATACAGTAGCAATAGATATCTCCTGATTTTTAATAATAAAAAGAGAAAATAGTTAAAAAGTATCATTTTGAAAACTGCAGCTGTAAATGTTCTGCTTCTACTAGAACCTACTAAAGAAATTCTCCTTCTCCTGATGATTGCAGAAATCCCACGTATGTGGATGTTGTTCGTGGTTTGCACCCGTTGTACGGCCAGAGGCAATAGAGCACATTCTGCTTTTTAATCCTGCTTAAAACATACCGACCCGGATATTCGGTCCTATCTCTGACACTGACCGAGATCAAACCCAAATCGATTTTTTTTTTATGTATTTATTTTGTTACACACACTTTTTTTTGGTTCACATTTTTCCTCTTTTAATACACAGAATGAGATATGATGTATGAATACAGAGCCAATAGATCAATACACAGGGCGGGACCCAATGTATCAATACACAGGACGGGAGCCAATGTATCAATACACAGGACTGGAACCAATGTATCAATACACAGGATGAGATATGATGTATGAATACAGAGCCAATGGATCAATACACAGGACGGGAGCCAATGTATCAATACACAGGACGGGAGCCAATGTATCAATACACAGGACGGGAGCCAATGGATCAATACACAGGATGGGAGCCAATGGATCAATACACGGGATGAGATATGATGTATCAATACACAGGATGAGATATGATGTATCAATACACAGGTCGGGACCCAATGTATCAATACACAGGACGGGACCCAATGTATCAATACACAGGATGGGAGCCAATGGATCAATACACAGGACGGGACCCAATGTATCAATACACAGGATGGGAGCCAATGGATCAATACACAGGATGGGAGCCAATGGATCAATACACAGGACGGGAGCCAATGGATCAATATACAGGACGGGAGCCAATGGATCAATATACAGGACGGGAGCCAATGGATCAATACACAGGATGGGAGCCAATGTATCAATACACAGGATGGGAGCCAATGTATCAATACACAGGACAGGAGCCAATGGATCAATACACAGGACGGGAACCAATGGATCAATACACAGGACGGGACCCAATGTATCAATACAGAGGATGGGAAACAATGGATCAATACACAGGACGGGACCCGATGGATCAATACAGAGGATAAGACCCGATGGATCAATACACAGGATGAATCAATACATTGGGCTTCATCTTTTCTATTGATACATTGTCTATCTTCCTGGTATTTATCATCAATACACAGGAGAAGACCGGAGATCGGATCCCGCCCGTCCTCGGAGCGGAGTTTCGGATGAGATGACGGAACGATGAAGACAGAAGACGATTTTTATGTCGTTCCGGGAATCTGTCGATCACAATACCAGGAATATCGGAATCGATATATTTCTAGATTACCTGCTCGTTGTTCTGGACGATGTATCTTCGGATGGTTCCCTGTGTGTACGGCCCGGGAGACTGAACTTCCTGCTGAAAAACAACATTCTGTTAATACCTTCGCCTAAAAATCGATCTAAAACAACGAAATACGACATAGAAAGGAACACGCCGCCCCAAGGCGCGATTCTCTAGGTGAGGACGCAAAGATGGGTGTAGCCAAGTGGTGGACTCCGCCAGTCCCTGACTACGGCTTGGATTCTCCATCAGTGATCTGTTATAATTGGAGGTGGATGGGGGGGGGGGATTGGGGCCAAAAAAGACCCCCAAAAATGACTAATGTATGGGCAGCTCTGGCGTGATTTGTCTCTAGTTTTGATTCTTCTGCTAGAAATCTTCATCTGAATTCAGGTCCTAGCCCCTCCCCTCCCCAACTACCCCCCAATACTCTGATCTGGTCCTTCATTGGCTAGCACAGGGCATTGTTGGAGCTCGGAGCGCATGCACACTGGAAGAAGACGCTCGATGTGCCCGGAGCCAATGAATGAATGCTGCTTCTGAGTGCCGACAACGCATATGGGATGAGCCAAGTGTGGGGGATGGGGGGGCTGTATGTGGTTGTCAGCACTCAGCATTGTTGGAGCTCAGAACACTTGTGTACTGGAGGAAAAATTCCGACAGGGTCTGAGCCAATGAATGAATGCTTCTGAGTGCCGACAACGCTTATGGGATGAGCCAAGTGTGTGTGTGTGTGTGGGGGGGGGGCTGTATGTGGTTGTCAGCATTGTTGGAGCTCAGAGCACTTGCACAGTGGAGGAAAAAGTCCGATGTGCCAGCGGAGCCAGTGAATGAATGGAAGTTTGAGTGCTGACAACGCATATGGGATGAGCCAAGTGTGTGTGTGTGGGGGGGGGGGGGCTGTATGTGGTTGTCAGCACTCAGCATTTTTGGAGCTGAGAACACATGTGTACTGGAGGAAAAATTCCGACAGGCTCACAGCTAACGAATAAATGCTTCTGACTGCCGACAACGCTTATGGGATGAGCTAAGTGTGTGTGTTGGGGGGGGGGGGGGGGCTGTATGTGGTTGTCAGATTTGTTGGAGCCCAGGGCACTTACACACTAGAAGAAAAAGTTTGACATACCCGGAGGCAATGAATGGAAGTTTCCGAGTGCTGACAACGCTTATGTGATGAGCCAAGTGTGGGGGGAGGGGGGCTATATGTGGTTGTCAGCACTAAGCATTGTTGGAGCGCACAGAACTTGTGTACTGGAGGATAAATTCCGACAGGGTCAAAGCCAATGAATGAAAGCTTCCGGGTGCCGACAACACTTATGGGATGAGCCAAGTGAATAAAAGATAGGTAGCGTTGTCGGCCCGGATATCAGGTTCTAATCAGGGAGAAGGAAGGATTCTGGAGGCGATTTCTCTGCTTTACAGATAAGCAGACTGCCAGTGTGAATGAATGATGGAACAAAATGTCACTTTAAGAGTTCCCTTCACTGAAACTAGGGGGCCAAGCCCAACCCCTGAAAAACAACCCCACACCATAATCCCCCGTCCACCAAACTTTACAATTGGCACAATGCAGTTAGGAAAGTACCGTTCTCCTGGCCACCGCCACACCCAGACACGTCCATCTGATTGCCAGAAAGAGAAGCGTGATTGGTCACTCCAGAGAACACATCTCCACTGCTCTAGAGTCCAGTGGCGGCGTGCTTTACACCACGGCATCCGACGCTTTGCATTGCACTTGGTGATGGAAGGCTTGGATGCAGCTGCTCGGCCATGGAAACCCATTCCATGAAGCTCTCTACGCACTGTTGTTGGGCTCATCTGAAGGCCACACCAAGTTTGGAGGTCTTTAGCTATTGACTCTGCAGACAGTTGGTGACTTCTGCGCACTGTGCGCTTCAGCATGCGCTGACCCCGCCCTGTCATGTGACGTGGCCTACCACTTGGTGGCTGAGTTGCTGTTGTTCCCAGTTGCTTCCACTTTGTTATAATCCCACTAACAGTTGAGCGTGGAATATTTAGTAGCCAGGAAATGTCACGGATGGACTTACTGCACAGGTGGCCACCTATCACGGGACCACGCTTGGAGTCACTGAGCTCCTGAGAGCGACCCATTCTTTCACCAATGTTTGTAGAAGCCGTCTGCATGCCTAGGGGCTTGATTGTATACACCTGTGTCCATGGAGGGGATTGGAACACCTGAATCACATGATATGGAGGGGATTGGAACACCTTAATCACATGATTGGGAGGGGATTGGAACACCTGAATCACATGATTGGGAGGGGACAGGAACCCCTGAATCACATGATTGGGAGGTGACAGGAACCCCTGAATTACATGATATGGAGGGGACTGGAACCCCTGAATCACATGATATGGAGGGGACTGGAACCCCTGAATCACATGATATGGAGGGGACTGGAACCCCTGAATCACATGATATGGAGGGGATTGGAACCCCTGAATCACATGATATGGAGGGGATTGGAACCCCTGGATCACATGAAATGGAGGGGATTGGAACCCCTGAATCACATGATATGGAGGGGATTGGAACACCTGAATCACATGATATGGAAGGGATTGGAAGAACTGAATCACATGATATGGAGCGGACTGGAACACCTGAATCACATGATATGGAGGGGATTGGAACACCTAAATCACATGATTTGGGGGGCGGGGACAATACATTTGGCAATATAGTATATATACACATCCAGTTAATTTTTTATTATATTCTTTATATTGATAATACTTTATCATATATTTATGTATTTTTTACACGCACTCCTGGAGAAGGTCTGATTTAAAGTGACATCGGGGGGAGTGACAAGTTATTTTATCTAGCTGGTGAACTCCAACAAATTCCCATATGTCAAAAGAAAAGTCCTTTCAAACATCCAGCATGGCCGCCCATCCTCTCAGTGATTGAGCCTCATTAGCATTCCTTGCCTTCAATGAAATTCTTGACTTGGAGGTCATTGATGATCTCACCCATCAGTTCCCGTGTGCGTCCCGTACCTGGGATAAGAGAAGTGTCATTCTTCCCACATACCGGAGAACAGGAAGCAGCAGGTTGGAGCTTGTCCCTGTGAGGACACCTCTCCATCGCCTGAACATGGTGGACACCTGACCTGACTATACAACTCTGATGGATGCCGCGGGAGGAGGAGAACATGCTCTGGGTCATCTCAGAGGAAAACAAAGAGCGTTTCATTCATTCCATCCATGGAGAGTTCTGGGCAATTACACAAGCAGAAAAATTCCCCGGTGACACCCAACCGACAACCAACCTCCATCTTCACAGCAATTCTGAAGTACTTCCAGCGTCAGGCCTCTGTTGCCAATTGTTGGATGCACAGATGAGGCTATTTGTATGAATGTTTGTAAGAACATCTACCAGTGTATGGCCAGCTTACCATCCACCACATAGACTGAGGCCACCATCCACCACATAGACTAAGGCACATATCAGAGAGTGACAAAACAATTCACCAGCTTGGACATTCCACCCAGATCAGGCTGACCCCCACTGGCAGACATTCACTTTTGGCTGCGAGTCGAACATTCTGTGTCCTCCTGATGTAAATATTTAAGCAGCTTCCCCCTTGCTGTATAGTAGTACTTCCAGTCTCTATTGCCCCATCTATTTTATCAGCTCCCCCTGGACTGTCCAAATCCTCCCAGCCCCCCAGACTGTCCCTTCCTCTTCTGGACATCCCATCCTTCCAGCCTCCCTTAAGGGGTGCAGTCCTCACAGCCTCCCTTGGGCCATGTCATCCTCCCAGCCTCCCCCTGGGATGTTGCATCCTCCAAGCCCCCCTGAGCCATCTTGTTCTCTCGCCTCCACTGGGCCATTCTGTCCTCCAAGCCTTCTCTGAGCTGTCCTGTCCTCCCAACCTCCCATAGGCCACTTTATCTTCCCAGTCTCCTCTGAGCTGTTCTGTCTTCCTAGCCTTCTCTGGGCAGTACTATCCTCCCAGTCCCTTCTGGGTTGCCCCATCCTCCTAGTCCCCCTTGTGTTCAATCCTCCCTGTCTCCCCTGGACTGTCCTGTTTGTTTAGCCTCCCCTGGGCTTTCCCATCTTCCAAATTTCCATTGGCTTGTCTCATCATCTCAGTCTCGCCTGGGTTGTCCCATCATCTCAGTTTTCCCTGGGTTGTTCATCATCTGGGTTGTCCCATCATCTCGGTCTCCCCTGGGTTGTCCCACCATCTCAGTTTTCCCTGGGTTGTTCATCATCTGGGTTGTCCCATCATCTCAGTTTTCCCTGGGTTGTTCATCATCTGGGTTGTCCCATCATCTCGGTCTCCCCTTGGTTGTCCCATCATCTCGGTCTCCCCTGGGTTGTCCATTTCAGTCTCCCCTGGGTTGTCCATCTCAGTCTCCCCTGGGTTGTCCATCTCAGTCTCCCCCGAGCTGTCCTGTTCTTCTAGCATCCCCTGAGCTGTCCCATCGTCCCAGTCTCCCCTGGGCTGTCCCATCCTCCCAGTCTCCCCTGGGCTGTCCCATCCTCCCAGTCTCCCCTGGGCTGTCCCATCCTCCCAGTCTCCCCTGGGCTGTCCCATCCTCCCAGTCTCCCCTGGGCTGTCCCATCCTCCCAGTCTCCCCTGGGCTGTCCCATCCTCCCAGTCTCCCCTGGGCTGTCCCATCCTCCCAGTCTCCCCTAGGTTGTCCCATCCTCCCAGTCTCCCCTAGGTTGTCCCATCCTCCCAGTCTCCCCTGGGTTGTCCCGTTAGCTCAGTCTCCCCTGGGTTGTCCCATCATCTGGGTTGTCCATTATCTTAGTCTCTCCTGGGTTGTCCCATCATCTCAGTTTCCCCTGGGTTGTCCATCATCTGGGTTGTCCCATCACTTCAGTCTCCCCTGGGTTGTCCATCTCAGTCTCCCCTGGGTTGTCCCATTATCTCAGTCTCCCTTGAGCTGTCCTGTTCTTCTTGCCTCCCCTGAGCTGTCCCACCCTCCCAGTCTCCCCTGGGCTGTCCCATCCTCCCAGTTTCCTCTGGGCTGTCCCATCCTCCCAGTTTCCTCTGGGCTGTCCCATCCTTCCAGCCTCCTCTGAACCTTCCTGTCCCCCAGCCTTGTTCCCCCCAGGCAGAGTTGTATTGCTAGAAAGAACTCTACATAAGCAAACTGCAGAGGAATATCAAACCCCATCCCATGCCCGTTGTTGCTGTCAATGCCTTTACCAGTCATGGTGTTTCTCAGAGTATGCATTGGGCACCACTTGCTATAACATATCACATCAGTTTGCACTACAGTGTTCCCTACAGCAAATGTCCCACAAGGCCTCTGACATACAGAGCTATGAGAGTGGCTGGTATCATGAATTCTGCTCATTTTTTCCGCACGTCCAGGATGGAGGACATGGCCACTGCCACACACAGCAGATCAGGCAGGATTAGATTTGAGATCCATTAGCGACTGAGGGACAGAGTCAGTGGAAGTTGGGGGTCCCAGGGGCAGAGTCAGTGGAAGTTAGGGGTCCCAGGGACAGAGTCAGAAGATCCTAATTGGTGCTGTATGTGGTGAGACAACCCTGAGAAGGGAGAACGCCCATGATTTGCGCTGTGGACGGGTAATTATGCAGTTACGGTGTATTTATAGTCCAAACTTGTTTTGGATAACACAGTGAAGGTGAAAATTCCTATTAGTTCCTGTTAGGCCTCACACACACACAACCGCCTGGGGCCACAGGACATACAATTTGGGTGCATTTCCCTCCATACATGCCCCATGGCGGCTGTGTGCATGAGGCCTAATGCTGTCTGTGTCCAATGTAGTTATTACAGATCAATGTGTCAGACCAATGAAAATGAGGAAGATTTAGGACTGTAGGATGGACCATACCATGATGTGGGGACACATGGGGGGCAGTTCATGTAACCATTCTATAGACAATCATCAGACCTGTAGATGGACCATACCATGATGGAACTGGGGACACATGGGGGGCAGTTCATGTAACCATTCCATAGACAATCATCAGACCTGTAGATGGACCATACCATGATAGAACTGGGGACACGGGGGGGCAGTTCATGGAACCATTCCATAGACAATCATCAGACCTGTAGATGGACCATACCATGATGGAATTGGGGACATGGGGGGGGCACTTCATGGAACCGTTCCATAGACAATCATCAGACCTGTAGATGGACCATACCATGATAGAACTGGGGACACATGGGGGGCAGTTCATGGAACCATTCCATAGACAATCATTAGACCTGTAGATAGACCATACCATGATGGAACTGGAGACACATGGGGGGCAGTTCATGGAACCATTCCATAGACAATAATCAGACCTGTAGATGGACCATACCATGATGGAACTGGGGACACAGGGGGGGCAGTTCATGTAACCATATCATAGACAATCATCAGACCTGTAGATAGACCATACCATGATGGAACTGGGGACACATGGGGGGCAGTTCATGGAACCATTCCATAGACAATCATCAGACCTGTAGATGGACCATACCATGATAGAACTGGGGACACGGGGGGGCAGTTCATGGAACCATTCCATAGACAATCATCAGACCTGTAGATGGACCATACCATGATGGAATTGGGGACACGGGGGGGCAGTTCATGGAACCGTTCCATAGACAATCATCAGACCTGTAGATGGACCATACCATGATGGAATTGGGGACACGGGGGGGCACTTCATGGAACCGTTCCATAGACAATCATCAGACCTGTAGATGGACCATACCATGATAGAACTGGGGACACATGGGGGGCAGTTCATGTAACCGTTCCATAGACAATCATCAGACCTGTAGATGGACCATACCATGATGGAACTGGGGACACGGGGGGGCAGTTCATGGAACCATTCCATAGACAATCATCAGACCTGTAGATGGACCATACCATGATGGAACTGGGGACACGGGGGGGCAGTTCATGGAACCATTCCATAGACAATCATTAGACCTGTAGATGGACCATACAATGATAAAACTGGGGACACACGGGGGGGCAGTTCATGGAACCATAGACAATCATCAGACCTGTAGATGGACCATACCATGATGGAACTGGGGGGGCAGTTCATGTAACCGTTCCATAGACAATCATCAGACCTGTAGATGGACCATACCATGATGGAACTGTGGACAGTTCATGGAACCATTCCATAGACAATCATCAGACCTGTAGATGGACCATACCTTGATGGTGACAGAGACGGTCTGAATATCTAATGTGACTCCAATCATCTACACAAGTCTACAGCAATGATAGAGATAATAAATATCTTTTATAGGAAGTGGATTCCATCAGCGGGACGCCGGCAGTTTCCAGTTTGATGGATACACTTTAATATCACCGGCTCCGCCCACCTTCCAGGACGATCGCACTCGCGGGAACATTTTTGATTCTCTTGCGTAAGTTTTCAGCGAGTGTTACATGTCTTATGTCTGTGACGATTTCAGAGTTACACGAGGAGCGAGGTCATACGGGAAAAATGAAACCGATTCCACTTAAAGGAGGACTCTGATCTGGGCCGAGTCATCTGCTGAGGTCTTCTATAGCTTGGTGTGAGATCGTCCTGCCATGAAATCCCTGAATGATCCCCAACGTAGGGAGCTCCCACCACTCCTGTGTTCTACACAAAATAACAGGGAGAGCGGGAGGCATTCAGAATGGCTGCAGCAGGAATGCAAAGCCTGAAAAACTGAGCGCAGGAATTCCAAACAAACCTGAGCCATCAATGAAGGTCGACCGATAATAAATCCAGTCTGCACCTTTCTCTCCTTACATCAGAGTCTCTCTTTATATTAGGGTCCCCATCAGACTCCCCATTACATCAGAATCTCCCTTGAATCAAAGTCCTTCCCTACATCAGGGTAGTCCTTACATCAGCTACCCCATCAGGGTCCCCCCTTACATCAGGGTCCCCATCAGACTCCCCCTTCAATCAAAGTCCTTCCCTACATCAGGGTCCACCTTACATCAGCTACCCCATCAGGGTCCCCCCCTTACATCAGGGTCCCCATCAAACTCCCCATTACATCAGAATCCCCCTTGAATAAAAGCCCTTCCCTACGTTAGGGTCCTCCTTACATCAGCTACCCCATAAGGGTCCCCACCCTTACATCGGGGTCCCCATCAGAGTCCCCCGTTACATAAGAATCCCCCTTGAATCAAAGTCCTTCCCTACAACAGGGTCCTCCCTACATAAGCTACGCCATCAGGGTCCCGCCCCCCCCCTTACATCAGGGTCCCCCCTTACATCAGCCTTTGCAGCAAAAGGGGGAGCGGTTGAGGGGGTGGTAAAAATGAGGGGTGGAAACCACTCCCCCCCCCCCCCCAAATCGCAAGTGTAAACAACCTCTGAAGGTTTCAAGAAGAAAAATGTGGTGTGCAAAGTGCTCCGCCTGCCGAACACCTGGAAGCTGGATGTCACTGCCCTGTGTACAGCTTGTAATGTGGGACCAAAATAAGTCCCGGCGCTGTGCAGGCAAAACATCATAAGAAATGCTGAGTCGGAAATTGATGCTAGTGGTCGCAGTAATAACCCCATCCGAAAAATATCAGCACCCTTCCTGTAGGCACTCCTGATCTGTAGACTCATAGCTATATACAGTAGCCGCAGCGCGAGATCATCTAAGGCACTGCTGCCTCTGGCTGCGACCCTCAACAGAATTGGAGTGAGATTTGGTGATGTCATGACTGTGCTGCTCACTGTTCTCCATGCTGGAGGCAAACACGTGCTAGGAATCTTCGTTCCCTTTGTTTTTGCAGGTAGGGAAGCCCAATAAAATGAATAGACTGGCCTACACGCAGCAACACAGATGTGAACCTCCACTTTGGGGTGCTCCCCTCCACACCCCAAACTCCCTCTCTGCTCACCTCTGCACCTCAACCCCCCCTTCTCTGCTCACCTCTATACCGGAACCCCCCATTTGCTCACCTCTGTACCCCAAACTCCCTCTCTGCTCACCTCTGCACCTCAACCCCCCCTTCTCTGCTCACCTCTATACCGGAACCCCATTTGCTCACCTCTGTACCCCAAAGACCCTCTCTGCTCACCTCTGTACCCCAAAACCCCATCTGCTCACCTCTGTACCCCAAACACGCTCACCTCTTTACCCCAAATACCCTCTCTGCTCACCTCTGTACCCTAAACCCCCTACGCTCACCTCTGTACCCCAAAACCCCCTGTCTGCTTACCTCTGTACCCCAAACTCTATGTTCCCCTCTGTACCAGAAACACCCCCCCTCTGCTCACCTCTGTACCCCAAATACACTCTGTTCACCTCTGTACCCCAATCATCCCCTGTCTGCTCACTTCTGTACCCCAGTCTGCTCACCCCTGTACCCCAAAACCCTGTCTACTCACCTCTGTACCCCAAACTCCCTGCTAACCTCTGTACCCCAAACACCCCCTCTCTGCTCACCCCTGTACACCTAACCCCCAGGCTCACCACTGTACCCCAAAGCCCCGTCTGCTCACCTCTGTACCCCAAACCTTCTGCTCACCCCTGTACCCCAAATCCTCTCTGCTCATGTCTGTACCTCTAACCCCCATGCTCACCCCTGTACCCCCAAAACCCTGTCTGCTCATCTCTGTACCCCAAACTCTGCGTGCTCATCTCTGTACCCCAAACTCTGCACTCTCTTCTCATCTCTGTACCCCAAACTCTGCACTCACTGCTCACCTCTGTACTCCAATCCCCCCCCCCCCACACACACACACTAACCTCTGTGCCCCAATACCCTCTCTCTGCTCACCTCTGTACCCCAACCCCCCCCCCCCTTTGGCACACCTTTGTACCCCACTAACTTCTGCAAGCCAACTGGCACCGGGTACAGCCCTATAGAGGGAGGTTGAGTTCCAGACACAGGAAGCCGCCACCCCCTTCCGCTGTTCTTCATTGCATGCACTGCGAGCTCCTGCTGTACATAGACAATCAGCCCTGTAGATGGACCACGATGGTGACACGGATGGGCGGAGTGGGAGCTTAGTCCAGTCTAAGCCTTTCTCAATCAGAATGCCACGGCACCCCTGATGACCCCAGGCGGCACCCCGGTTGAGAAAGGCTGGTGTAGACCACAAGCAACACTTGGGATTCTTTGCCTTCTGGTGCTGCTCACCAGACCAGAGAGGGCAAATCTTCCCAGTGGGGACCAGGGGCGGACTGACCATTTGGAAACTCGGGCACTGCCCGAGGGCCTGGGGTCAGTATGGGGCCCCATGAGATGCCCCTGGTACCTTTTTCATAGGCTTTTTTGAGTTTGGGCAAGGACACAGGGGCCCCATGATCCCCTAATGCCCAGGGGCCCCATGGGTTGTCAGTCCGCCCCTGGTGGGGACACGGACAGCAAAATGAAAACCTTACAGGGGGTCTAATCCTCCGCTCCTGCCAAATACATTCACAAAGCATGGACCACCACGAGGCACCATGATCCACCTCTCTCGGGAATTCTTCAGCTTGGTGCGAGGAGGGGGCCTTGAAGAGGACTGGGGTCTGAGCCGTATAATCAGAATATTGTCGGCGAAAGGAGTGAGACATATCGCAGGGATATGACAAATCCTTCTACAGTGAGATCATCCTATAGGACGGCGGATTCCTGCTCACAATACAATGCATCCAGATGGATCTCTACATAGATAACATCCTATAGAATCAAATGGGCAGCTACTATAGAGAAGGGCCCCTCAACCCTCCCATCATGGAGGAACCCCCAAAAAACAACTTTTAGGTCCAAGGGATCCCCAGACAATGATTATCTCTACATGGACAGTAACTGATACATACAAATAAACAACAGTATAAGAAATGCGGAATCCTTACATCCGACATCCAGAGCCGTCCTATACAACCCCCACAGGAATGAGAATGAAATGTATTTATTTCAGGTACTTATAAAGCGCCATCAATTTACACAGCACTTTACATATATATTGTACATTCACATCAGTCCCCGCCCCCGAGGAGTGTACTAAGGTTCCTAACTCCTGGACAGTGGGAAGAATGTCCCTTACATTGGTGGTCAGTGGGAAGAATGTCCCTTACATTGGTGGTCAGTGGGAAGAAAGTCCCTTACATTGGTGGTCAGTGGGAAGAAAGTCCCTTACATTGGGGGTCAGTGGGAAGAATGTCCCTTACATTGGTGGTCAGTGGGAAGAATGTCCCTTACATTGGGGGTCAGTGGGAAGAATGCCCCTTACATTGGGGGTCAGTGGGAAGAATGTCCCTTACATTGGGGGTCAGTGGGAAGAATGTCCCTTACATTGGGGGTCAGTGGGAAGAATGTCCCTTACATTGGGGGTCAGTGGGAAGAATGTCCCTTACATTGGTGATCAGTGGGAAGAATGCCCCTTACATTGGTGATCAGTGGGAAGAATGTCCCTTACATTGGGGGTCAGTGGGAAGAATGTCCCTTACATTGGGGGTCAGTGGGAAGAATGTCCCTTACATTGGGGGTCAGTGGGGAGAATGCCCCTTACATTGGGGGTCAGTGGGAAGAATGCCCCTTACATTGGGGGTCAGTGGGAAGAATGCCCCTTACATTGGGGGTCAGTGGGAAGAATGTCCCTTACATTGGGGATCAGTGGGAAGAATGTCTGCTCTCTCTGGACCCCGCATTCACTGTATCCGCTCTCCCCGGACCCCGCATTCACTATATCCGCTCTCCCCGGACCCCGCATTCACTATATCCGCTCTCCCCGGACCCCGCATTCACTATATCCGCTCTCCCCGGACCCCGCATTCACTATATCCGCTCTCCCTGGACCCCGCATTCACTGTATCCGCTCTCCCCGGACCCCGCATTCACTATATCCGCTCTCCCCGGACCCCGCATTCACTATATCCGCTCTCCCTGGACCCCGCATTCACTATATCCGCTCTCCCCGGACCCCGCATTCACTATATCTGCTCTCCCTGGACCCTGCATTCACTATATCCGCTCTCCCCGGACCCCGCATTCACTATATCCGCTCTCCCCGGACCCCGCATTCACTATATCCACTCTCCCCGGACCCCGCATTCACTATATCCGCTCTCCCCGGACCCCGCATTCACTATATCCGCTCTCCCCGGACCCCGCATTCGCTATATCCGCTCTCCCCGGACCCCGTATTCACTATATCCGGTCTCCCCGGACCCCGCATTCACTATATCCGCTCTCCCCGGACCCCGCATTCACTATATCCGCTCTCCCCGGACCCCGCATTCACTATATCCGGTCTCCCACAATACACAGAACATGGAAATGCAATTATTTTAGCAAATATAAACTGCTAAATCCCTTTTCTCATCAGCAGTCTATAGCAGTATTTTGACTTCTATCAGTGTCCAGCAGAGCACTGGTTACAGCTTGTAGGAAGAGTTTTTATTCTCCCCGGATTTTCCTATAAGGCTGCATGACCCCTGACCCTCTGTCTGGACAGCGCTGATTGGCCCTGTGCTGATCACATGCACTCTCCCAAGGAAACAAAAACTCTCTAGCAACACAACCAAACTGAGCATGTGCAGCTTGCCCCCACAAGGTTCTGTTCTATCAGAAGATGGATTGGGGACAGTAGAAGAGGGGGAGGATCAGAGAAGATAGGATCAAACAGCCTTTGATGTGAGCCTTTGATGGGAGGTGAGCCCATCGCTCTTCCACAGTCAAATTACCATGTGGATGAAAGGGGAGGGCAGAGTGTGATAGACCTGAAAGTGAAAGGGCAGAAATGTACTGCATCCTACAGGTGCAAGCCATCAGGCGTGCCAGGAGAGTCCCATGACCATGCAGGAGGATAGTGGAGATGAACCATCATGGCTGCCATCCATGAATTTTTTTTCCTTTTTTTTTCACTTTTATATTCCTTTTTCATTTTCTTCTCTAAAATGTGATACTAGGAAGTCTCGGCTCCGGTTCTGCCCCGCGAAGACACGCCGACATGTTAGAACTCTTCCCATCTGTACAGAACGGAAATGTCCTTCTAGTCCAGCACCCAGCTGCCAGGCGACCGGCCGCGACTCTGCAGGAACCCGGACCCCCCCCCCCGCCGGAACCCGGCCCCCCCCCACCATAAACCTTCTCTTCCTACAAAACTCTTTTGTTGACTATGGTAGACGTTCACATAGATCATGGCGCCATTGTTGTGTGTCGGGTCCAAGAGAGCGACCGTTCTCCGGTCATAGCGAGATGGGACTTAATGGTCTTCAAACTACAGAGACTCCCTCAGAGGAGATATTCATCATTTCCATCACAAATCGGAAAAATCATAATAATAGCCAATCAAATCAACCCTTCGGCCAACCGTCCAATCAGAGCCTCTGGTTTATAGACCGGATCCATCCTAAATATAGAACCATTTATCCAACCGTCCAATCAGAGCCTCTGGTTTATAGATCGGATACAGTGAAGGAAATGTGTATTTGCTCCCCGGCTGATGCTGAATGTTCGCCCCTCACACAGAAATGATCGGTCTAACAATGGAATGTTCGCCCCTCACACAGAAACGATCGGTCTAACAATGGAATGTTCGCCCCTCACGCAGAAACGATCGGTCTAACAATGGAATGTTCGCCCCTCACACAGAAACGATCGGTCTAACAATGGAATGTTCGCCCCTCACACAGAAACGATCGGTCTAACAATGGAATGTTCGCCCCTCACACAGAAACGATCGGTCTAACAATGGAATGTTCGCCCCTCACACAGAAACGATCGGTCTAACAATGGAATGTTCGCCCCTCACATTTCTGCTGAATTTGTTGTTGTATTCTGTCTCTCAGTGTTACACCGAACATTCCATTGTTAGACCGATCATTTCTGTGTGAGGGGCGAACATTCCATTGTTAGACCGATCATTTCTGTGTGAGGGGCAAACATTCCATTGTTAGACCGATCGTTTCTGTGTGAGGGGCGAACATTCCATTGTTAGACCGATCGTTTCTGTGTGAGGGGCGAACATTCCATTGTTAGACCGATCGTTTCTGTGTGAGGGGCGAACATTCCATTGTTAGACCGATCGTTTCTGTGTGAGGGGCGAACATTCAGCATCAGGGGGGAGCAAATACACATTTCCTGCACTGTACATCCTAAATATAGAACCATTTATCCAATTGTACACCCAGCTCCTCTGGTTTATAGACCGGATACATTTTCCTACATGACGGCACCCTGCGGGGCAATTATCTGACATTAGTAGTTACTGAATTAAAAGGTCCCCCTCCCCCCCCCCCACAAGGCCGGCAGTATAAAACAACCCATGACCAGGCGGGGTGAGCGCTCTGACGCCCTGTCATTGTATGACGTCACTTATTGTACATTCAGAGGAAGATGTGCAAATCTTCAGGACAACTGCTAAATAAAGCCTTCCTCCCGACCTCCACCCAGAATCCACCTCTCCGCGTCCGCACAATCCCCTGATTCACAGCGGCTAAACGGGCCTGACGACGGCTCAATTCACTATAATTGCAAGTGACAACACTTCCCGCACCTCGTCTCCTCACCTCCCGCACATGGTCCTGGCACGCTCTAAACCCCCCCCGCACGTGATCCCGGCAGCCTGCGAATCCCCCCCGCACGCATTCCCGGCGCGCTCCGAACCCCCCCCCGCACGCGGTCCCGGCCCACGCCTCACCTCCCCCCGCACGCGGTCCCAGCACACGCCTCACCTCCCGCACATGGTCCCGGCACACGCCTCACCTCCAGCACATGGTCCCGGCACACGCCTCACCCCCCGCACGCGGTTCCCGGCACAAGCCTCACCCCCCGCACGCGGTTCCCGGCACAAGCCTCACCCCCCGCACGCGTTCCCAGCCCACGCCTCACCTCCCGCACATAGTCCCGGCACACGCCTCACCTCCCGCACATAGTCCCGGCACACGCCTCACCTCCCGCACATAGTCCCATAGTCCCGGCACACGCCTCACCTCCCGCACGTAGTCCCGGCACACGCCTTACCCCCCGCACGCGGTCCCAGCCCACGCCTCGCCTCCCACACATAGTCCCGGCACACGCCTCACCTCCCGCACATAGTCCCATAGTCCCGGCACACGCCTCACCTCCCGCACGTAGTCCCGGCACACGCCTTACCCCCCGCACGCGGTCCCAGCCCACGCCTCACCTCCCGCACATAGTCCCTGCACACGCCTCACCTCCCGCACATAGTCCCAGCACACGCCTCACCTCCCGCACGTAGTCCCGGCCCACGCCTCACCTCCCGCACGCTGTCCCAGTCCACGCCTCACCTCCCGCACATAGTCCCTGCACACGCCTCACCTCCCGCACATGGTCCCGGCCCACTCCAAACTTCCCGTCATGCACTATAGTTCCTGTCAACATTTTCTGGCTACAATTGCAATTTCTGATCACTACTGAAATCACGTTTTCATTGTCAGCCCTGAGCTGTGCGCTTATCCAATATGAATACATGTAGGTGCTTCCCCTGACACGCATGTGCACAAGCTCTGACAGTGCCAAAGGAAGACCAGTCCCCACCACCGCTCCCTTTCCTGCTGTGACGTCATCCCGCATGTCCAGAGCCACCAAAAGTCTAATACATTGTTACAGGAGACTGACAAAGCAATACCGGAGGTAACATCGGGCCGCTTGTTCTATGAAGTCTTTGCAGCTACTAATGAGTATGCAAAGCAAGTGTAGGATTTGGGTAGATGGAGTGGAGAAGGGCTGGATGGTTGGATCTCCATCTGCGTCCCCCTCTGGGGAGGTTCACTCTCTCTATTGTCCTGGTGACAGGAAGTGAGGGGAAATACAATATCTTAGAGTTGTCACCAATCAGGAATTCCCCCGGCTTTGTAGAGATTTTCTCACTTCCTGTTACACGTCCAGGACAGGAAGTAAAGGGAAATCTCCCAAAAGGTGACACAGAGCGGGGTTTTAGGTTCACACTCCATGCCTTTCAGTTGCTTTTTTTCTGCATCAAAAACGCACAGAAACTAGGTTATACGGTTGTCAGTGTCATCGTTCACATCAGCGCTTGTAGAAAAAAAAAACAGAACTGTACTGGAATGCAGTAAAATGCATCAAAACGCACCAAAATGCACCAAAAACGCACATGTCCCTATTTAACTTGAAGAAAAAGAGGAAAAAATGAACTGGAATGCATAAAAAATGCACGGAACACGCCAAAAACTCTTAAAAAACACGCACATGCAAAAAACGCATCCGGAACGCATCCGGACTGCGTTTCTATAGTGTGAACCAACCCTTAACACCCCTCCCCCTCCTGAGGATTTCCCCCTCTTCCCGGCCAGGCTTTTTTGCGTTACGGCGCTGCGTTACTTTAACTGACAATTCGCGGTCATGCAACGCTGCACCCAAATTACACGTACGTCATTTTTTTCCCACGAATTGAGCTTTCTTTTGGTGGTATTGGGTCGCCTCTGTGTTTTTTACAATTTTGAGAAAAAAACAATATTTTTTACTTTTTGCTATTAAACACGTCCAGTAAACAAATTAAAAAAAAAAAATCAAATTTCATTATAAATTTTGGCCAAAATGTCTCCCGCTCCGCGTCTTCGCTAAAAAAAACCAAAAATCCCGATACGTGTAAATTCATTGGTTTACGTGAAAGTCATAGCATCTACAAATGGCGGTATAGATACGGGGATTTTTTAAAATTTTTTACTAGTAATGGCGGCGATCAGCGACTTAAAGCGGGACTGCGGTGGACATTCTGACACGGGGGGGGGGAATGGGACTGACTTGGTGTCACTGACATCCCCAGTGACACCAATACAATGATCGATGCTAATAAACAGCACTGACACTATACTAATGGCACTAGGCAGGAAGGGGTTAACATCTGGGGCGATCAAAGGGTTAACTGTGTGCTGGGCGTGTTTTACTAGGGGGCTGGGTCTGTGTGCTTCACTGTAATCACACTGATCAGGATGGCTGTGCTGTGCAGTGTGCCAGAGCTGACAGCTGATAAACAAAACAGTCCTCCTCCCCATGGGAGATCCTCAGAAATCACTGGGCGCCAGCGAGTAATCACCGGCCGGCCGGGACCCGGTGATTGACAGCCGCAGCCACGAATACAGATAACAACAACAATATAATGGCAAAGCAAATGACAATGATGATAATAATAAAAAATAAATAATAATAATATAAAAAAATACAATAATATAATAATAATAACAATAATAATTAATAAAAATAATAATCATAATAATAAAAAATTAAAAATAAGAATAAATAAGAATAATAATAAGAATATAAATAATATCATAATAAGTAATAATGATAATAATAACAATTAATAAAAATAATAATAATAAAAAATAACTAATAATAATATAATAAAATACAATATAATAATAATAACAATAATAATTATTAATAATAATAATAATAATAAATAAAAAAATAAGAATAAATAAGAGTAATAATAAGAATATAAATAATATCATAATTAATAAGTAATAGTGATAATATTAATTAATAAAAATAATAATAATAAAAAAAATAATAATATAATAAAATACAATAATAATAATAATAATAATTAATAAAAAAATATAATAATAAAAAAATAACAAAATAAAGAATAATAAATAATAAGAATATAAATAATAATATCATAATTAAGAAGTAATAATGATAATAGTATTAATAAAAATAGTTAAAAAATAATAATAATAATAATAATAAAATACAATAATATAATAATAATAATAATAATTAATAAAAAAAAAAATAATAATAATAATAAAAAAATAAAAAAATAAAGAATAATAAATAATAAGAATATAAATAATAATATCATAATTAATAATAAGTAATAATGATAATAATAAATACAAATTAATAAAATAATAGCAATAAATAATAAAAATATTAATAATAAAAAATAATAATATAAATAATAATTATTATTAATAATAATAAGAAGAATAATACATTTGTGGAGTTGCTGACATCCTCCAGCTATGAATCGATGCGCTGAAATGAACTACCAGAGAGAAGGTTCGGGGAAGTTCTCAGACATTATGTTGTGGAATTCGGCCAGCACCACTTGTCTTTGGCGGAATAAGTAGGCGGAAGTTTATTTACACGTCTTCAGGACATTCCTCATTCCTCAGAGTGCCAACTACACCGTCATATTATGTAGGAAACACATAATTGGCGATCGGCATCTACAGACATTAGACGGCAGACTGACCTGAGCCCGGGATCACATATGTGCGGTGCGGTCAATCGCATGTGATTCGCACAGGATCCGCACTCCTGTGGAAATCACATGCGATTTGTTTGCGGTGTGATTTGAGCCGTACATTCTGTATGTCTCCAATCGCACCGCACCCGCGCATAAAAACGGGCAGGACCCTTTTTCTGGTCCGCACTGGAATCGGATTGCACGGGTACTCACACCCAGGGGCGGACTTACAACCCATGGGGCCCCCAGGAAATAGGGGATCATGGGGCCCCTGTGTCCTTCCCCAAACTCAAAAAAGCCTTTGAAAAAGGTACCAGGGGCATCTCATGGGGCCCCCTACTGACCCCGGGCCCTCGGGCAGTGCCTGAGTTTCCAAATGTTCAGTCCGCCCCTGCTCACACCTATGTGATCCGATTCTGCCCATCGCACTGCGTTTTGCGGACCGATTTCGGAGTGCTGTTAACATACACACCCGCATCGGTTCGCGTGAACGGTATGCGATTCTGATGCGGTGCAGAATTGGCACAGAAAACACTGAGAATTCCGCACGGCGTCAGTGTGAACCCGGCTAAAGCTTCACTTTGCAAAGAATATCCAATCACATGCAAGAAAAATTAAAAGAAAAAACCAAAAAACTAACAAATACTCCTTTAGTCCTCCAGCATGCGGGATGTTTTTACAGCGGCTTTATTTTTCTCCAGCCAGTGAACTCCCCCAACATGTTATCCTATGTGTCTGTGCACACAGGCTTTAACCTCTTGGCGCCGGCCCAACGCAAATGCGCGGCCTCCTGGCGTCTGGGCCTAGAAAAACCCCCCCCAAAAAACGTGCTGAGAGTGCGCACTCCCAGCACACACGTCCGGTACTCACGGAAAGGTCCCGTTCTCCTCTTTCAATTGTGACCTTTCCCGATCATGTGACTGCCGCGGCGGCGTGTCACAGCGGTCACGTGACCCTAAACCCCGCCCCTCCTCCCGGCTTCTGAAACCCGCAGGGGTCTCCAAACTACGGCCCTCCAGGTGTTGAGGAACTTCAAGTCCCATAAGGCCTTCCAAGACTCTGACAGCCACAGGCAGGACTCCCAGAGGCAGAGGCATGATGGGACTTGTAGTACTTAAACAGCTGGAGGGCCACCGTTTGAAGACCCCTGCCTTAAAGGGTCGGAAGGCGCAGGCACCAAGGGGTTAATCAGCATTTTTTGGCTGGAACCCCCCCCCCCCCCCCCACAAGACTAGTGGGTTTCTAGGAGTTTTTTTAGCTATTAAAAATGCTGTAACGCTGAAAAACGCGGCAAACCAACATTTTTAGACTTTATTTGAGCAAAAAAAACGCAAACGCGCAAAAACTCATGTTTTTAACGTGACTTTACACAGCTAACGCGACCAGGATTATTAAAATGCATTAGGGGGTTTCAAATCGCAGGTCGAATAGTCGCGATTTGAATACGCAGTGTGAAAACGCGCAATCGCGTTTGGAGGTGCCATTCATTTCAATGGCACACCTGACAACGTGGGGTGCTTTTTGCCGCGATCATGGCAAACAAAATGCGCCACGATTGCGACAACAAAATTGCAGGGTGTGAGACGGCCAACGAAAGTTCTAGAACCATCTCTGTGCGTGGCGCGTCCTGCGGTTTTATTTGCGCGTTTGTCGCTCTTTCCCGCGATCTTCCTCCTGTACGAGTATACGGTATAGTAGAGTCATCCTGGGCTCATCCCGCAGACAACGCACCTTCCATGCAAGAGGTTTTATGAGCCCCCTGGGGTCACCAGCACCCGGACCCGCCCACATTCCAGACTTCGGCCTATAATAGAGTACAATGGTGGTACACCCCCTCCCCCACACAGAACATTCCAGCCAGGCAGGTCATAAACTGCCCATTCTGATGGGCCCCCATCCATTCTCCTGTACATACGGGGCCCTTCTGTCTCCTGGTGTACGCTTTGAAGATTTATCTCTGCCAATGTATCATTATTGACCAACAGGATAACAAAGACAAATATATAGTAATGAATGGTAACAATGTATCAAACCTTCACTTCACAGCACAGTCAGCCCGGGTTCACACTGATGCCATGCGGAATTCACAGCGTTTTCAGTGCAAATTCCGCACCGCATCAGAATCGCACCCCGTTCATGCCAACCGCTGCGGGCGTGTATGTTAAGTAAACAACACCCCAAAAGCGGTCTGCAAAACGAATACCCGTGCAATCCGATCCTAGTGCGGACCCAAAAAAGGGTCCTGCGTGTTTTTGGTGCGATTAGAGCCATACAAAATGTTCGACTCCGACCACACACAAATCGCATGTGATTCACGCAGGAAGGCGGTGCGGTGCCTGTGCGCATCACATGCGATATACCGCACCGCATGTATGTGGACCCGGACTACTGTGTGTGTGTGGGGGGGGGTTTGCACAAAATTGCGCACTTTTTCGACACCAAAGCCCCATTCGCACCCGAAAGTAGCAGGAATACACGTTCCCGCTTGTGTTTTACGTGCAATTTTTAACGTGATAAACACGCACCGCGCCCGCAGAATCCCATTCACTTGGCTGGGCTGCGCTACATGTGACAAACGCCCCAAAGCAGTCACATCAGGCATTTATGTGCTGCGTGTTTGTAGCATGACAAACGCACGTCATAACATGCATCTGCTACCCGCGCTTGGGGTACCGGTAAGGCCCGGTTCACACTATTGCGGTCGCAGCGATTCCCGCAGCCACAACCACCCGCAGTAAAAATGGCCTGCTGATTGAAAACGTGCGTGTCCGCCATTCCTTCTTAAACAAGCACTGGCAAGTGCAGGAAACACAGGGAAATCGCATGGAGGGGGGTTGCACAAAATTGCGCACTTTCCCAACACCAAAGCTCCATTCACACCCGAAAGTAGCAGGAATACACCTTTCCGCTTCTGTTTTACGTGCAATTTTTAACATGCTAAACACGCATCGCGCCCACAGAATCCCGTTCACTTGGCTGGGCTACACGTGACAAACGCCCCAAAGCAGTCACATCAGGCATTTATGCATTGCGTGTTTGTAGCATGACAAATGCACGGCATAACACGCGCCTGCTACCCGCGCTTGGGGTGCCATTAAGACCCGGTTCACACTGTTGTGGTCGCAGCGATTCCAGCAGCCGCAGCCACCCGCAGTCAAAATGCGCTGCTGTTTAAAAATCTGCGTGTCCGCCATTCCTTCTTAATGGCACCCACAAGAATCTAAGAATGCATTGGAGGGTGCGAGAACCGCAGGGAAATCGCATGGGGGGGGGTTGCACAAAATTGCGCACTTTCCCGACACCAAAGCCCCATTCGCACCTGAGAGTAGCAGGAACACGCGTTCCCACTTGTGGTTTACGTGCAAGTTTTAACGCGATAAACACGCACCGCGCCCGCAGAATCCCGTTCACGTGGCTGGGCTGCTCTACACGTGACAAACGCCCCAAAGCAGTCACGGAGTATCAGGCATTTATGCGTTGCGTGTTTGTAGCACGACAAACACACGGCATAACACGCGTCTGCTACCCGCGTGGGGTGCCATTAGGGCCCGGTTCACACTATTGCGGTCTCTGCGATTCCCGCAGCCGCAACCAACTGCAGTCAAAATGCGCCGCTGTCTAGAAACATGCGTGTTCACTATTCTCTTTTAAACAGGGGCAGGAAACGCAGGCAAAACGCATGGGGGGGTTGCACAGAATTGCGCACTTTCCCGACACCGAAGCCCCATTCGCACCTGAGTGTAGCAGGAACACGCGTTCCCACTTGCGTTTTGCGTGCAATTTTTAACATGCTAAACACACATCGCGCCCACAGAATCCCGTTAAAAACGTTAATGTCTGCCATTCCTTCTTAATGGCACCCCCAAGCATCTAAAAATTCAATTGGCCAGTGCGGGAACTGCGGGGAAATTGCGCGGTGCAAAGCACATTTTTGGGCAGCACAGCGGCTGAATGGTTAGCTCGCCCAGTAATTGGGTCGTGGGTTCAAATCCCAACCGGGGCACCACCTGCCTGGAGTTTGCATGTTCTCCCTGTGCAGGTTTCCTCCCACGCTCCAAAGACATGCTGGTAGGATAATTGGCTTGTCTAGATTGGCCCTAGTATGTGTATGTATGAATGTGAGTTAGGGACCTTAGATTGTACGCCCCTTGAGGGGCTAAATGGTCAGCACTTCCACCTGGCAGTACTCGGGTCGTTGGTTCAAATCCCAGCCATGGCACCCCCTGCCTGGAGTTTGCATGTTCTTCCTGTGCCTGTGTGGGTTTCCTCCCACACTCCAAAGACATGCTGGTAGGTGAATCGGCTCCTGTCTAGATTGTCCCTAGTATGTGTATGTATGAATGTGAGTTAAGGACCTTAGATTGTACGCTCCTCGGGGGCGGGGCCTGATGTGAATGTACAATATATATGTAAATCGCTGCGCAAACTGACAGCGCTCTAGAAGTCCCTGAAATAAATAAATAATATATAATTTTTGTGCGTTTTGTCGCGCATTCAAGGTGTGAACGCAGCTTCATAGAAACTCGCCGCCCTGTAACAGACGCAGCGGTGCCATTAATTGTTCGTGGCACGTCCACCCATCTGCAAAATCGCACCACGCGTCTCAGCGTGGTGTATTTTAGGACGAGTCGGGAGAATTCTTTTCCCGCGAAAATTCAGGGGAAAAAAAAAAAAAAAAAAGAAGACGTTAGCGCTCGGTTGCCCCCTGTGGGCGTGAACCCAGCCCAACCGGCCCTCACTGAATTCCCAATATTATTAACCGACACCGAGGTGCAAGCCCAGCCCATTGGCGTCTCACGCGGGAACTCCCAAATCTACCGCGACAAGGACGGTGATGGCGATACACCGGCGCCCGTGAGTTGCTGTGCGTCCGTACCTACCTGATGGTCGGTCAGTCCTCGCATTCCAGTAGGCCGCCCGCTGCATCTAAATCGCACCAAAAAAGTGCACGAGCCTTTCTTTTTTTTTTTTTTAATTGTGCCGCAACAAAAACGCTTTGTTCTGCGTTTTGGCCAAGGAAGGCAAAATATAAGCGGATAAAACTTCAGATTTAATAAATCGCACCAACCTGCGCATGCTTACCCTCCGAAATTCATATTCTCTGGTCACCTCCCATCCCCCGGCAGAGCGCAGGCTCCTCCCACCTTGTATAACAATATCCATGAAAGAAATTTCGGATTAATTTCTGGGCTGCGAGTCGCTGAAACGCCGAGTCTGAGGAGAGCTGGATCAGGGATTGGTTAATATTCTACAGAATGGGCGGAGATTGCCATGGACTCTGACCCGCCGCACACAATCTAATCCCCAGACAGACACCTCATTGTGTGACACCAAATATTCCCCGGTGTCACCAACAATACATTCTGCAGACAGCATGGGAGGCGCCTTCCCGAGAAGACGTTCCTTCCGCTACATTGTTGGTTTATTCCTGATAGAAAATCGCTGAGTTCCTCTAATCAGAACAGATCACATCATTCCTCATTGGTCAGCTCAGAGGTGGAACACAGACAGTTCAGATTTCAGACGCTTTTAATGCAAATACTGCAGCCAGAGACAGGAAATCGAACACGAGAAAAATTCTACCGACTTCAAACACCATGTCAGGGGTCATCAACCAATTAGGTGTCAGATCTACGAGCAGAAGACAAGCGGGTTCAGGGGAAGGGTGGGGCGCCATAGACCTCAGATCACCCCAATTCCTGCAGCTTCACCCCTCAGATAACCCCAATTCCTGCAGCTTCACCCCTCAGATCACCCCAATTCCTGCAGCTTCACCCCTCAGATCACCCCAATTCCTGTAAATTCTCCCCTCACATCACCCCAATTCCTGCACCTTCACCCCTCACATCACCCCAATTCCTGCACCTTCAGCCCTCAGATCACCCCAATTCCTGCACCTTCACCCCTCAGATCACCCCAATTCCAGCACCTTCACCCCTCACATCACCCCAATTCCTGAACATTCACCCCTCAGATCACCCCAATTCCTGAACATTCACCCCTCAGATAACTCCAATTCCTGAACATTCACCCCTCAGATCACCCCAATTCCTGAACATTCACCCCTCAGATAACTCCAATTCCTGAACATTCACCCCTCAGATCACCCCAATCATGCACCTTCACTCCTCAGATCACCCCAATTCCTGCAGCTTCACCCCTCAGATCGCTCCAATTCCTGCACCTTCACCCCTCAGATCGCCCCAATTCCTGCACCTTCACCCCTCAGATTGCCCCAATTCCTGCACCTTCACCCCTCACATCACCCGAATTCCTGCACCTTCACCCCTCAGATCACCCCAATTCCTGCACCTTCACCCCTCAGATCACCTCAATTCCTGCACCTTCACCCCTCACATCACCCCAATTCCTACACCTTCACCCCTCAGATCGCCTCAATTCCTGCACCTTCACCCCTCAGATCACCCCAATTCCTGAACATTCACCCCTCAGATCACCCCAATTCCTGCAGCTTCACCCCTCAGATCACCCCAATCATGCACCTTCACTCCTCAGATCACCCCAATTCCTGCAGCTTCACCCCTCAGATCGCCCCAATTCCTGCAGCTTCACCCCTCAGATCGCCCCAATTCCTGCACCTTCACCCCTCAGATCACCCCAATTCCTGCACCTTCACCCCTCACATCACCCGAATTCCTGCACCTTCACCCCTCAGATCACCCCAATTCCTGCAGCTTCACCCCTCAGATCGCCCCAATTCCTGCACCTTCACCCCTCAGATCGCCCCAATTCCTGCACCTTCACCCCTCAGATCGCCCCAATTCCTGCAGCTTCACCTCTCAGATCACCCCAATCATGCACCTTCACTCCTCAGATCACCCCAATTCCTGCAGCTTCACCCCTCAGATCGCCCCAATTCCTGCAGCTTCACCTCTCAGATCGCCCCAATTCCTGCACCTTCACCCCTCAGATCACCCGAATTCCTGCACCTTCACCCCTCAGATCACCTCAATTCCTGCACCTTCACCCCTCACATCACCCCAATTCCTGCACCTTCACCCCTCACATCACCCCAATTCCTGCAGCTTCACCCCTCAGATCACCCCAATTCCTGCAGCTTCACCCCTTAGATCACCCCAATTCCTGCTCCTTCACCCCTCAGATCACCCCAATTCCTGCTCCTTCACCCCTCAGATCACCCCAATCAAACACCATGTCAGGGGTCATCAACCAATTACGTGTCAGATCTACGAGCAGAAGACAGCCGGGTTCAGGGGAATGATGGGGCAACATAGACCTCAGATCACCCCAATTCCTGCACCTTCACCCCTCAAATCCTCCCAGTTCCTGCACCTTCACCCCTCAGATCCTCCCAGTTCCTGCACCTTCACCCCTCAGATAACCCCAATTCCTGCACCTTCACCCCTCAGATAACCCCAATTCCTGCACCTTCACCCCTCAGATAACCCCAATTCCTGCACCTTCACCCCTCAGATCACCCCAATTCCTGCACCTTCACTCCTCAGATCACCCCAATTCCTGCACCTTCACTCCTCAGATCACCCCAATTCCTGCACCTTCACCCCTCAGATCACCCCAATTCCTGCACCTTCACCCCTCAGATCACCCCAATTCCTGCACCTTCACTCCTCAGATCACCCCAATTCCTGCACCTTCACTCCTCAGAGTTCCCCTAATCAGAACAGATCACATCATTCCTCATTGGTCAGCTCAGAGGTGGAACACAGACAGTTCAGATTTCAGATGCTTTTAATGCAAATACTGCAGGTGGAACAGCCAGAGACAGGAAATCGAACACGAGAATAATTCTACCGACTTCAAACACCATGTCAGGGGTCATCAATGAATTACGTGTCAGATCTACGAGCAGAAGACAGCTGGGTTTAGGGGAAGGATGGGGCGATATAGACCTCTGATCACCCCCAATTCCTGCACCTTCACCCCTCAGATCACCTCAATTCCTGCAAATTCTCCCCTCACATCACCCCAATTCCTGTACCTTCACCCCTCAGATCACCTCAATTCCTGCAAATTCTCCCCTCACATCGCCCCAATTCCTATACCTTCACTCCTCAGATCACCCCAATTCCTGCACCATCACCCCAATTCCTTCACCAATCACCCCTCAGATCACCCCAACGCCTGCACCTTCACCCCTCAGATCCTCCAAGTTCCTGTACCTTAACCCCTCAGATCACCCCAATTCCTGCACCTTCACCCCTCAGATCCTCCCAAGATCCAGCACCCAAGAGGAGAACATGTGCAGCTCCTCACACTGGGAGCCGGTTCCTCTACAATCCACGAGAACTAAAAACTTTCACCTTCTTCATAAAAGGGAAACCATCTCTATACAAATAACCCCCCCCCCCCCACTTCTCACTGCAGACACAATGCTGACAGATCATAAATACTTCATGTGTGAGGAAATATGTTCATTAGAGACACCTACAACCACTCTACCCTCCCCACCCCCTGCCCTCCCTGATGACGCAAGACACGCACATGACTCATCATGTCTCCATGGCTTCAGGCGGTCTCTTACATCGAATTTCTTTAGACCGGTCTGTGATGTTTGCATTCTCACCTGTCAGTAAAACTTAAAGCCAAGATATTCTCACACCCCTCTGCCACCCTCAGACTCTCTGCCACCCTCAGACTCTCTGCCAGCCACGGAACCTCCACCAGCCACGGAACCTCCGCCAGTCCCAGACCCTCCGCCAGTCCCCAGACCCTCCGCCAGTCCCCAGACCCTCCGCCAGCCTCAGCTGGTTAGCAGTTCCAACCCTTCCACCAGTCCAAACCTTCTACCAATTCCAATCCTCTACCAGCACTAACCTTCTATCAGCATCAACTCTTTAACTGTCCCAACTCCCAACCCTCTGCCAGTGCTAACTCCCAACCAGTCCCAAGCCGCAACCAGCCTCAACCCCCAACCAGCCTCAAGCCCCAACCAGCCCCAAACCCCAACCAGCCTCAAGCCCCAACCAGCCTCAAGCCCCAACCAGCCTCAAGCCCCAACCAGCCTCAAGCCCCAACCAGCCTCAAGCCCCAACCAGCCACAACCCCCAACCAGCCACAACCTCCAACCAGCCTCAACACCCAACCAGCCTCAACACCCAACCAGCCTCAACACCCAACCAGCCCCAACTCTCAACCAGCCCCAACCCTCCACTAGCCCCCTTCTCAACAAGGCTTCTCAACAAGCCCCACCCCCATACCAGTGCCAACTCCAACCCAACTATTTCCAACCCTCTACCAGTGCAAACTTTCTGCCAACCCTCTACAAGTTCTAATCCTCCACCAGCCTCAACCAGCCCCAACTCTTAACCAGTGCCAACTCTCTGCTAGTCCTAACCCTCTACCAGCCCCAACTCCCAATCAGTACCAATGGTCTTATAGTCCCAACCCTCTACCAGCCCCAACCCACTATCAGTGCCAACTGCCAACTAGCCCCACCTCTTCCAGCCCCAACTCTCAACCAGCCCCACCTCTACAAGACCCAATCCCCTACCAGTGCCAACTCCCAACTATTCCCAACCCTCTACCAGTGCCAACTCCCAACCAGCCCCACCTCTACCAGCCCCAACCTCCTACCAGTGCCAACTCCCAACCAGCCCCACCTCTACCAGCCCCAACCCCCTACCAGTGCCAACTCCCAACCAGCCCCACCTCTACCAGCCCCAACCCCCTACCAGTGCCAACTCCCAACTATTCCCAACCCCCTACCAGTGCCAACTTTCTACAAACCCTCCAAAAGTTCCAATCTTCCACCAGCCCCAACCCTCAACCAGTACCAACTCCCAACCATTCCCAACCCTCTACAATTTCCAACTCTCCACCAGCCCCAACCCTCCACCAGTCACACCCCAGTTCTATTGCTATGTTCCAGGCTGAGTTTCGTTTCTTCCACCTGCATATTAGGCTGTAAGCTCCTCAGATCACCAATTTAGGTCACCTTGGAATTGTATCACTATTGTTTCACTGTTATTGTTACATTGTTCTGATTGTTCCCGCTTGTTACATTTCTGTTCAAACTGACAGAGACGGCATCTGAGAAGATTCTGCGATATCAGCAGCTCAAGTTATGTGTAACTCTCAACTTTCTCTATAAAATCATCTTGTCCCCGCCTCCTCCAGAACCTCTAGATTTGTCCTTTAATGGGATGTCCATCCTCCATCATCAACAAGGAGACACAAGAGGTGGGAGTGGGAGGAGCAAGCTTGATTTTGACAGTATAAATGGAGAGCTGCACATGACTTCAGCCGCCTATATCTCTGGATCTAGTGATTGTTTTGACGTGCAGCTTTCACATAAGATGACTTCTCTTTGTGTATTTTTCAACACATTCTGAGTCTGCGTTGCCCTACAGTGGAACGGGTTGCATTTTATTATGGTTATTATCATGAATATAATATGATTATTATTATTAATAATAAAAATAAATATTATTCTTATTATATTTATTTTTCATATTCTTTAATAATCATAAAATAATCATTGCCATAATAATTATATTAATATTATGATTAATATTTTTCATATGATAATAATTCAAATTCATTTTATTATTTTTTATATGAGGAGGATTATTGGGAATAATAATAGTAATATTATTACTCTTAAGATTTAGTATAATATATGTTTTATTATTTTATGATTTGTAATAATAATATTATAATTACTACTACTTCTACTAATAAAAAAATGATAAAAATAAAGAACAGCAACAATTCTAACAGTAATCTGGTAAAAAAAAAAATGTCTTTCATAATTATTATTGTTATTACTAGAACTTCTACTAACAATAGAAATAATAACAATAGTAAATAACAGCAACAATTTTAATAATATATCCTCCTAATAATAAAAATAATATTATAATAATGACAATTATTTTTTTATGATGATTAATATTAAAGAATATGAAAAATAAATATAAACATAAGAATAATAATCTCAATTATGATGTCAATTATGACAATGATGGTATTATCATAATATTAATATTGAAGAATATGAAAAATATATACAAATATAATCATAATATTTTTAATTATGCCAATTATGACGATGGTATTAATATTATTATTATATTAAAGAATATAAAAAATAAATATAAATATAATAATAATATTCTTAATTATGACAATGATGGTATTACTATTATATTAATAGGCAGCACAGTGGCTAAATGGTTAGCACTTCCGCCTGGCAGTACTCGGGTCGTTGGTTTGAATCCCAGCCACGGCACCACCTGCCTGGAGTTTGCATGTTCTCCCTGTGACTGTGTGGGTTTCCTCCGGGTACTCCGGTTTCCTCCCACACTCCAAAGACATGCTGGTAGGTTAAATGGATGCTGTCTAAATTGTCCCTAGTATGTATATGTATGAATTAGGTTAGGGACCAGGGGCGGACTGACCATTTGAGCACTCGGGCACTGCCCGAGGGCCCGGGGTCAGTAGGGGGCTCCATGAGATGCCCCTGGTACCTTTCCTTGGCTTTTTCATAGGCTAATTTGGGTGTGGGCAAAGACACAGGGGCCCCATGATCCCCTATTGCCCGGGGGCCCCATGAGTTATCAGTCCGTCCCTGTTAGGGACCTTAGATTGTACGCTCCTCGGGGGCGGGGACTGATGTGAATGTACAATATATATGTAAAGCGCTGCGTAAATTGATGGCGCTATATAAGTACCTGAAATAAATATATATTAAAGAATATGAAAAATAAATATAAATATAATAATGGTATTACTATTATGTTAATATTAAAGAATATGAAAACTATAAATATAATAATATTCTTATTATGTCAGTTATGACAATGATGGTATTATATTAATATTAACAAATATGAAAAATAAATATAAATATATTATTATATTAATATTAAAGAATATGACAAATTAATAAAAATATAATACTATTCTTAATTACGATGTCAATTATGACAATGATGGTAGTACTATCATATTAATATCACTGTGCAGCACAGTGGCTAAATGGTTAGCACTTCCGCCTGGCAGTACTCGGGTCGTTGGTTTGAATTCCAGCCACGGCACCACCTGCTTGGAGTTTGCAGGTGAATTGACTCCTGTCTAAATTGGCCCTAATATGTGTATGTATGATTGTAAGTTAGGGAGGGACCTTAGATTGTACGCCCCTTGAGGGTTAGAGACTGTACAATATATATGTGTAAAGCACTGTGTAAATTGATGGCGCTATATAAGTACCTGAAATAAATACTAAAAAATATGAAAAATATAATAATAATATTCTCAATTATGACAATGATGGTATTAATGCTATATAAAGAATATGAAAAATATATATAATAATAATATTCTTAATTATGTCAATTATGACAATGATGGTATTACTATTGTATTAATATTAAAGTATATGAAAAATAAATATAATATTCTTAATTATCATGTCAATGATGGTATTATTTTTATTATAATATTAAAGAATATGAAAAATAAATATAAAGAACATTCTTACTTATGATGTCAATTATGACAATGATGGTGTTACTATTATATTAATATTAAAGAATATGAAAAATATAATAATAATATTCTTAATTATGACAATGATGGTATTAATGCTATATAAAGAATATGAAAAATATATATAATAATAATAATAATATTCTTAATTATTTATTAATATTAAAGTATATGAAAAATAAATATAATATTCTTAATTATCATGTCAATGATGGTATTATTTTTATTATAATATTAAAGAATATGAAAAATAAATATAAAGAACATTCTTACTTATGATGTCAATTATGACAATGATGGTATTACTATTATATTAATATTAAAGAATAGGAAAACTAAACATAAATTATATTATTATTAAAGAATATGAAAATGATGGTATTACTATTATATTAATATTAAAGAATATGAAAAATATTATAATAATAATAGTCTTAATTATGACAATGATGGTATTATTATATTAATATTAAAGTATGTGAAACATAAATATAATATTCTTAATTATGATGTCAATGATGGTATTATTATTATTATAATATTAAAGAATATGAAAAATAAATATAAATAATATTATTCTTACTTATGATTTCAATTATGACAATGATGGTGTTACTATTATATTAATATTAAAGAATAGGAAAACTAAACATAAATTATATTATTATTAAAGAATATGAAAAAATAAATATAATAATAATATTAATATTCTTGATTATGATGTCCCTCCCTCCTAGATTGTAAGCTCCAAAGAGCAGGGCCCTCTAACCCCTCGTGTATTGTATTGTTACTGTATTGTCTGTTCTGTCCCCCACTATAATGTACAGCGCTGAGCAAACTTTTTGGCGCTATATAAATACTGTATAATAATAATAATAATAATAATAATTATGACAATGATGGTGTTACTATTATATTAATATTAAAGAATATGAAAAATAAATATAATATTCTTAATTATGACAATGATGGTATTACTATTATATTAATATTAAAGTATATGAAAAATAAATATAATATTCTTAATTATGATGTCAATAATGGTATTATTATAATATTAAAGAATATGAAAAATAAATATAAATAATATTCTTACTTATGTCACTTATGACAATGATGGTGTTACTATTATATTAATATTAAAGAATATGAAAAATAAAAATAAATTATATTAATATTAAAGAATATGAAAAAGTAAATATAATAATAATATTAATATTCTTGATTATGATGTCCCTCCCTCCTAGATTGTAAGCTCCCAGGATCAGGGCCCTCTAACCCCTCGTGTATTGTATTGTTACTGTATTGTCTCATGGTCTGTCCCCACTATAATGTACAGCGCTGAGCAAACCTTTCTGGCGCTATATAAATACTGTATAATAATAATAATTATGACAATGATGGTGTTACTATTATATTAATATTAAAGAATATGAAAAATATTATAATAATAGTCTTAATTATGACAATGATGGTATTATTATATTAATATTAAAGTATATGAAAAATAAATATAATATTCTTAATTATGATGTCAATGATGGTATTGTTATTAGAATATTAAAGAATATGAAAAATAAATATAAATAATATTATTCTTACTTATGATTTCAATTATGACAATGATGGTGTTACTATTATATTAATATTAAAGAATATGAAAAAAATAAATATAATAATAATATTAATATTCTTGATTATGATGTCCCTCTCTCCTAGATTGTAAGCTCCAAAGAGCAGGGCCCTCTAACCCCTCGTGTATTGTATTGTTACTGTATTGTCTCATGTTCTGTCCCCACTACAATGTACAGCGCTGAGCAAACTTTTTGGCGCTATATAAATACTGTATAATAATAATAATAATAATAATTATGACAATGATGGTGTTACTATTATATTAATATTAAAGAATATGAAAAATATAATAATAATATTCTTAATTATGACAATGATGGTGTTACTATTATATTAATATTAAAGAATATGAAAAATATTTTAATAATAGTCTTAATTATGACAATGATGGTATTATTATATTAATATTAAAGTATATGAAAAATAAATATAATATTCTTAATTATGATGTCAATAATGGTATTATTATTATAATATTAAAGAATATGAAAAATAAATATAAATAATATTCTTACTTATGTCACTTATGACAATGATGGTGTTACTATTATATTAATATTAAAGAACATGAAAAATAAAAATAAATTATATTAATATTAAAGAATATGAAAAAGTAAATATAATAATAATATTAATATTCTTGATTATGATGTCCCTCCCTCCTAGATTGTAAGCTCCAAAGAGCAGGGCCCTCGAACCCCTCGTGTATTGTATTGTTACTGTATTGTCTGTCTCATGTTCTGTCCCCCACTATAATGTACAGCGCTGAGCAAACCTTTCTGGCGCTATATAAATACTGTATAATAATAATTATGACAATGATGGTATTACTAATAGATTAATATTAAAGAATATGAAAAATAACTGTAAATGTATATTATTATTATTATATTAATATTAAAGAATATGAAAAATATATAAATATAACAATATTCTTAATTATGTCAATTAGGACAATGATGGTATTATTATTATTATTATTATATTCATTAATAACCGTAATAAAATGTAACCTGCTCTCCAGTGGGACAATCACTAGTATAATAAGAATAATAATTATTATTACTACCACTACTAACTATGATAATAAATAATTTTACCAGTAAAAATCAGTAAAACTACAAATAAAAACACAAACTGTTGCTTGCTTAAAAATAAACCAATACAATGGTCTCTGCCGGCTGTAAACGAATCCCGTTATGCCTCTAATAGTACTGAGAACTTTTGATTGTTGTTGCTACGGGCAACATCATTGCTTCTCCTGATACTTGTGTTTGGCAGCTTTTAGATGGGAAGGAGACACGCCAGGTAAAGAAAATGCTTTTAGGCAAAATCCTATCCCTTGTCAGACAGCACCCCCTCCCCCCCACCTCCCTCCTCCAACAACATACCACAGCCACTGTCAAAGCTATAATTTAAAAAAAAAAAGACAAATCTGCAAAACATACGTGTGCAATCCAACGCAACTGACATGTAACTAAAGTATCTGCATGCACCTGAACCAGTCAATGTAGAAAAAAAACCCCCTAAAAAACCCGACAAGACAACATAAAACCGCCCGGGTGAGAGTAGGAAAAGCAGAACTTGGAATGTGAACGCGCAGATGGGTTTGTTTAGAATCCTGAAGCGTGAAATTGTTACTCTCCGGCCCGCGCAAACACTTGTCGCCTCTTCCTACTGGGTATCAGAACAGAACTCCCGCAGACATCAACACTCGGCATGGCGTGCTCACCCATCGCATCCCCGGCCAATCCATTGCTCAGGAGGGGCGGTAAAATCGCTCGGTCTAGCGACGGAAACTCCGGAATAAATCTCAGGAGGGACTGAAGGTGGTGGACGACTCCAGTGACTGAGCACCTGAGTTCTGCTGAGCAAACAGATATTCAAACCAGAGTCTATCATGACACAAATATGTTACACACGGCACACCCATGTCACCGCCAATGTCAAGTCTTAAAGGCGAACGACGGCCATAAAACAAGAAAAAAAAAAAGAAGAAGAAGAATGCTTACAGTAAACAAACAGGAACACCCTTAATCCTCGGCTTAGCTGCCAGGATCACCTAAGACATCCCCTTTAAGGGGCACGGCCTTGAAGCAGGGCAGTAAACGGCGGCGTGGGATGAAGGCACCGCAGAGACAGGTAGGGGGACAGGCCACTGGGAGCTGCAAGAGGCACTCACTGGTTAAATGAGAAAAGTGGACATTTCAGTTTTGGGTGGAGGATGGAATGCCAGATCTTCTATTATCTTCTTGGGGAACTCTGGCGAGGAGATTGCTGCCCTACTACCTGCAACCATGAAGAGGGAGTCATGTTTTCTCTGCTGGAGTTTACACTACAGAGAACGTGGCAGAAGGAGTGAGACTCCATGGTGGGGGGTCTAGAAGAGGAGCAGAGAAAGCTCAACGAGAGATATAATGGACCAGAGTTGGTGCCTGATCCTTCTGTGACCAGCCCCCCAAACACCGGTGTCTTAACCTTTTGAGACTTCCCCTTCTCCAGATATGGAGGTCTCATCTTTCTGGAGCCCCCCCCCCAGATGTTGGTGTATCAGTCCACCGCTTCCCCCCTTCCCCCAAATGTCATTGTTTCAACCTCCTGGGCCCCCACCAAGAAGTCTCAACCTTCTGGGCCCCCACCAAGAAGTCTCAACCTTCTGGGCCCCCACCAAGATGTCTCAACCTTCTGGGCCCCCACCAAGATGTCTCAACCTTCTGGGCCCCCACCAAGATGTCTCAACCTTCTGGGCCCCCACCAAGATGTCTCAACCTTCTGGGCCCCCACGAAGAAGTCTCAACCTTCTGGGCCCCCACCAAGAAGTCTCAACCTTCTGGGCCCCCACCAAGATGTCTCAACCTTCTGGGCCCCCACCAAGTAGTCTAAACCTTCTGGGCCCCCACCAAGATGTCTCAACCTTCTAGGCCCCCACCAAGAAGTCTCAACCTTCTGGGCCCCCACCAAGAAGTCTCAACCTTCTGGGCCCCCACCAAGATGTCTCAACCTTCTGGGCCCCCACCAAGATGTCTCAACCTTCTGGGCCCCCACCAAGATGTCTCAACCTTCTGGGCCCCCACCAAGATGTCTCAACCTTCTGGGCCCCCACAAGATGTCTCAACCTTCTGGGCCCCCACAAGATGTCTCAACCTTCTGGGCCCCCACAAGATGTCTCAACCTTCTGGGCCCCCACAAGACGTCTCAACCTTCTGGGCCCCCACCTAGACGTCTCAACCTTCTGGGCCCCCACCAAGACGTCTCAACCTTCTGGGCTCCCACCAAGATGTCAATGTCTCAACCTTCTGGAACTGCCCACCAAAGAGCTGGTGGACAGTGTCCCCACCTTGAGGGCCACTCCGCATTCTACTATAGCATCCTTCTGAGAATATTTTCCCAAAATGTCAGTATTTCCCCTCCCAGCATCTGTGCTTCATTCCCCCTGGGACTCCACCAAATATCAGTGTTTCATTCTCTTGCCCCCTCATGCATCAGAGCTTCATCCTCCATGGAAACCCCACAAGCATCAGTGCTTCATCCTCCTGGGAAGCCCGCAAGCATCAGAGCTTCATCCTCCTGGGAAGCCCGCAAGCATCAGAGCTTCATCCTCCTGAGAAGCCTGCAAGCATCACAGCTTCATCATCCTGGGACCCCAGAAGCATCAGAGCTTCCTTTTCCTGAAACCCACAAGCATTAGAGCTTCGTCCTCCTGGGAAGCCCACAAGCAGAGATTCGTCCTCCATGGGAACCCCGCAAGCATCAGTGCTTCATCATGCTGGGAAGCCCACAAGCATCAGAGCTTCATTGTCCTGGGAAGCCCACAAGCATCAGAGCTTCATCGTCTTGGGCAGCCCGCAAGCATCAGAGCTTCATCCTACTGGGAAGACCACAAGCATCAGAGCTTCATCCTACTGGGAAGACCACAAGCATCAGAGCTTCATCCTACTGGGAAGACCACAAGCATCAGAGCTTCATCCTACTGGGAAGCCCACAAGCATCAGTGCTTCATCCTCCTGGGAAGCCCACAAGCATCAGAGCTTCATCCTACTGGGAAGCCCACAAGCATCAGAGCTTCATCCTACTGAGAAGCCCACAAACATCAGTGCTTCATCCTCCTGGGAAGCCCACAAGCATCAGAGCTTCATCCTACTGAGAAGCCCACAAACATCAGTGCTTCATCCTCCTGGGAAGCCCACAAGCATCAGAGCTTCATCCTCCTGGGAAGCCCACAAGCATCAGAGCTTCATCGTCCTGGGAAGCCCACAAGCATCAGTGCTTCATTGTCCTGGGAAGCCCGCAAGCATCAGAGCTTCACCCTCGTTGGAAGCCCGCAAGCATTAGTGCTTCATTGTCCTGGGAAGCCCACAAGCATCAGAGCTTCATCCTCCTGGGAAGCCCACAAGCATCAGAGCTTCATCCTAATGGAAAGCCCACAAGCATCAGAGCTTCATCCTCCTGGGAAGCCCGCAAGCATCGGTATTTCAATAAAACTCCACATTCAAGCTAGGACAAAGTTCCGGCTCAGTAATGACACACACGGTACACACACGGTACACACATGGCACACACACGTTACACACGGCACACACATGGTACACACACGGTGCACACACACGTTACACACGGCACACACACTGTACACACGGCGAGTATGCAAAGCAGCCACGGGAATTAGTGTATAGTAAGTACTACATTGGTGAGGAAGTCAGTGGGATCAGAGAAGCCGATGATTGGATGTAATTACATATGTAGGGAATGAAGCGGATAATATATCATCACATAATACGAGGGCATTAAATGAGGGAGAACTCCGACTTCACAATTATCAGATCATTTCCTCAGGAAACCTGAATGACAGAAATGTAATTTGTCTGAGCGAACGATGAATCACAGAGACAAGTTCGGCTTTCTGGCTCCCACTCATATAATGAGAGCGAACGACACATAGACGGATATTACTGCGCAGAAAAATCCTTCCTTCATCAGCAGGGGAGGGAGGGGCCACATTGCTGGCATTAGCAGAGGTGGGAGGGGCCACATTGCTGGCATTAGCAGAGGTGGGAGGGGCCACATTGCTGGCATTAGCAGAGGTGGGAGGGGCCACATTGCTGGCATTAGCAGAGGTGGGAGGGGCCACATTGCTGGCATTAGCAGAGGTGGGAGGGGCCACATTGCTGTCATTAGCAGAGGTGGGAGGGGCCACATTGCTGTCATTAGCAGAGGTGGAAGGGGCCACATTGCTGTCATTAGCAAAGGTGGGAGGGGCCACATTGCTGTCATTAGCAGGATAGGGAGGGGCCACATTGCTGTCATTAGCGGAGGTTGGAGGGGCCACATTGCTGTCATTAGCAGAGATGGGAGTGGCCACTTTGCTGTCATTAGCAGCGGTAGGAGGGGCCACATTGCTGTCATTAGCAGTGGTGGGAGGGGCCACATTACTGTCATTAGCAGAGGTGGGAGGGGCCACATTGCTGTCTTTAGAGGGAGAGGGAAGGAACACATTGCTGTCAGAGGAGGGAGGGGCCACATTGCTGTAATTAGGAGAGGGAGGGGCCACATTGCTGTAATTAGCAGAGATGGGAGGGGCCACATTGCTGTAATTAGCAGAGGTGGGAGGGGCCACATTGCTGTAATTAGCAGAGGAGGGAGGGGCCACATTGCTGTCATTAGCAGAGGACGGAGGGGCCACATTGCTGTAATTAGCAGAGAAGGGAGGGGCCACATTGATGTAATTAGCAGGAGAAGGAGGAGCCACATTGCTGTAGTTAGGAGAGGGCGGAGCTACATTGTATTTAAAAAAGGGAGTGGCCACATTGCTGTAACTAGATGGAGAGGGAGGGGTCACATTGCTGTAACTAGATGGAGAGGGAGGGGTCACATTGCTGTAACTAGATGGAGAGGGAGGGGTCACATTGCTGTAACTAGATGGAGAGGGAAGGGTCACATTGCTGTAATTAGAGAGGGAAGGAGCCACAGTGTTGCAATTAGCTGGAGAGAACACATTGCCATCATTATAAAAAGGAGGGGCCACATTTCTATAATTAGCATGAGAAGGAGGGGCTATATTGCTGCAATAAGCAGTAGAGGGAGGGGCCACATTGCTGCAATTAGCAGAGGAGGGAGGGGCCACATTTCTATAATTAGCATGAGAAGGAGGGTCTACACTTCTGCAATAAGCAGTAGAGGGAGGGGCCACATTGCTGCAATTAGCAGAGGAGGGAGGGGCCACATTGCTGCAATTAGCAGAGGAGGGAGGGGCCACATTGCTGCAATTAGATGGAGAGGGAGGGGCTACATTCTTGCAATTAGGAGAGGGGGGCCACATTGCTGCAATTAGGAGAGGGAGGGGCCACCTTGCTGTAATCAGTAGGAGATGGGAGGGGCCACCTTGCTTGTAATCAGTAGGAGATGGGAGGGGCCACCTTGCTGTAATCAGTAGGAGATGGGAGGGGCCACCTTGCTGTAATCAGTAGGAGATGGGAGGGGCCACCTTGCTGTAATCAGTAGATGGGAGGGGCCACCTTGCTGTAATCAGTAGATGGGAGGGGCCACCTTGCAGTAATCAGGAGATGGGAGGGGCCACCTTGCTGTAATCAGGAGATGGGAGGGGTCACATTGCTGTAATCAGTAGATGGGAGGGGCCACCTTGCTGTAATCAGTAGGAAATGGGAGGGGTCACCTTGCTGTAATCAGTAGGAGATGGGAGGGGTCACCTTGCTGTAATCAGTAGATGGGAGGGGTCACCTTGCTGTAATCAGTAGATGGGAGGGGCCACCTTGCAGTAATCAGTAGGAGATGGGAGGGGCCACCTTGCTGTAATCAGGAGATGGGAGGGGTCACCTTGCTGTAATCAGTAGGAGATGGGAGGGGCCACCTTGCTGTAATCAGGAGATGGGAGGGGCCACCTTGTTGTAATCAGTAGGAGATGGGAGGGGTCACCTTGCTGTAATCAGTAGGAGATGGGAGGGGCCACCTTGCTGTAATCAGCAGGAAATGGGAGGGGTCACACTGCTGCATGTGCATTATAAGGCGCTGACCTGCGCTTCCATTGCCATTGACGCACATTTTAATACATGCAATAAATGCGCTTTATCATTTTTAATAGAAAACTTCCTCGCAAAAACGCGAAAGTGTGAATCCAGCCTTATAAAAAGCCACACCTGCTTCAATGTGATTGGCTGCTGACCTTAAATCACACCCCCGCGGATTGATGTGGAAATAAAAGTAATTCTTTGTAGAAAGGCTGTTCGGTTGTCAGTGTACCCAGGGGCAGACTGACAACTCATGGGGCCCCCGGGCAATAGGGGATCATGGGGCCCTTGTGTCCTTGCCCACACTCAAAGCACACCCAAAAAAGCCTATAAAAAAGGTACCAGGGGCATTACATGGGGCCCCCTACTGACCCCGGGGCCTCGGGCAGTGCCTGAGTTTCCAAATGGTCAGTCCGCCTCTGAGTGTATGGATTACAAAGTTCTGCGCAAACTGTTACATAAACCCCGAATATGAATAATAATAGTAATAAAAAGTAACAAAGTCTGTAACAATGTAACATCGTCCGCACCCGGCGCGAAAACTTTATTTGCGACAAATAAGAGCTACCAGAGCCCAGATGGGAAAAGTGGGTATTCCTCGTCTGACGCCTCTGATCCCGGGTCACTCCATGAATGGTGTATTCTGATCCGGATGGTTACATAACAATAGAATGGAATTTTCTGCCTCATGCCCTGCGGAGGCTTCTATAGCAACATCTCCATCAACACGGACCCGCACATTGTACTCCATCACAAAGGAGGGAGGAAATCCCAGAGCGATTCTCATTCACACATCGAAGAATAACCGACAACCACAAGCCCGAGCCTCGGCGTGCCCCGCCGGCTGTCTCTAAAGCAGGGGCGGACTGACAACTCATGGGGCCCCCAGGCAATAGGGGATCATGGGGCCCCTGTGTCCTTGCCCAAACTCAAAAAAGCCTATGAAAAAGGTACCAGGGGCTTCTCATGGGGCCCCCCTACTGACCCCGGGCCCTCGGGCGGTGCCCGAGTTTCCAAATGGTCAGTCCGCCCCTGCTCTGGAGTTCACAATCTGGCCTGGATGGTTTTCTCTGCAATGTTGGCTCAACGCCTTCAGTCTTTTAGGGGCTCATTCACACCTGAGCGCTTTCGTCTCGCGTTTTCTGATTTCCCCACGCCCTACAAATCTCAGCATCAAAAATCCCATTCTATTCTATGGCTGCTGTTCACGTCTCAACACTCAGTCACCGGTCACACCGCTGCATTTTAAAATCACGCGATTTCAGCGCCATTTTTTACTTTATTGCTGCTTGTGAAGATTTTCAATGATTTCCTGCAATTTGCGGCGCGATTTCCATTCTGTTCTATGTATGTGAAATCGCAACAAAACTGCAGAAAAAGTCACGCAAGGACTACTTTAGAAATCGCGCCCAGGGGCGGACCGACCGTTTGGAAACTCGGGCACCGCCCGAGGGCCCGGGGTCAGTAGGGGGCCCCATGAGATGCCCCTGGTACCTTTTTCATAGGCTTTTTTGAGTTTGGGCAAGGACACAGGGGCCCCATGATCCCCTATTGCCCGGGGGCTCCATGAGTTGTCAGTCCGCCATTGATCGCGCCGTAGCAAACCGCACGTTAAGACGCCGACATTCACATTCATTAGATGCCATTTCAAGAGCGATTTCAATTCGTAAAATCGCATCGATGTGACCGGGCACTAAGGCCTCCTTCACAGGACTGTACAACCGCGTGAAGGGCCGCCATTGCCCGCAGTCGATGCGCAGGTCTTCCATGCGTCTGCATGCAGGCAGTCCCAGTCACGTCTGTTAGGATGCGGCAGCTGCATGGACTAGACACGTGCGGTTTGTTTTGTTCCGAATCTAAAAACACATTTTTCGTTATCCGGAGATTCGGATGTGTCCAAATTTCTGAACTGCAATAGTAATAAATCTGGAAAGGAAATTTGGATTAATATTTGAATCTGAATCAAATTCGACTGGAATTTTGACTCAAATTTGAAAAAAAGAATATAATAGAACATAAAAATAGGATAGAATAGAAAATAAAATAGAAAAAAATTAATAGAATATTAAAACAATAGCCAATGATATAACAGAATAGAATAGATTAGAATAGAATAGAATATAAAAGAATAGTTAGGATGTATACATCATACAGATTGGACACTTCACAGGTGACCCCAGAACGCACCCCAATCGGTGCACACCCAGCACTCTCTGATCGCTGCATCCTTTGGACACAGTTGATCACATGACATGGTAAAGGGCCAATCACAGCGGCCTATTACCACGTGCTCAGCTGTGTCCAATCACCCTGTCACAGTGTAAGGAAAGTACTGCTGATGACCGGCAACTGTGAAAGAATGCATCTACATTGATAATAAGGGCACTGATTATCAGTACAGCCCCAAAAGTGCCAAACAGTGCTATCCATCAGTGCTGCCTATTAGTACCCATCAGTGCCTCCGTATCAATGCCCACCTGTACCACCTCAACAGTGCTGCCTATTAGTCCCATCAGTGGTGCATATCAGTGTAGCCTCATCAGTGCTTCCTTATCAATGCCCAAAAGTGCCGCCTCAACAGTGCAGCCAATCAGTGCAGCCTCATCAGTGCTTCCTTATCAATGCCCAAAAGTGCCGCCTCAACAGTGCAGCCTATCAGTGCCCATCAGTGCAACATATCATTGCAGCCTCATCAGTGCTTCCTTATCAATGCCCAACAGTGCAGCCTATTAGTCCCATCAGTGGTGCATATCAGTGTAGCCTCATCAGTGCTTCCTTATCAATGCCCAAAAGTGCCGCCTCAACAGTGCAGCCTATCAGTGTCCATCAGTGCAGCCTCATCAGTGCTTCCTTATCAATGCTCAACAGTTCAGCCTATCAGTGCAGCCTCATCAGTGCTTCCTTATCAGTGCCCAACAGTGCAGCCTATCAGTGCCCATCAGTGCAACCTCATCAGAACTTCCTTTTCAATGCCAAAAAGTGCCGCTTCAACAGTGCAGCCTATCAGTGCCCAGCAGTGCAACATATCATTGCAGCCTCATCAGAGCTTCCTTTTCAATGCCGAAAAGCGCCGCCTCAACTGTGCAGCCTATCAGTGTCCATCAGTGGTGCATATCAGTGCAGCCTCATCAGTGCTTCCTGACCAATGCCCAAAAATTCCGCCTCAACAGTGCAACCTATCAGTGCCACATATCAGTGCAGCCTCATCAATGCTTCCTTATCAATGCCCAAAAGTGCCGCCTCAACAGTGCAGCCTATCAGTGCTGCATATCAGTGCTTCCTTATTAATGCCCACCAGTGCCGCCTCATCACTGAAGCCTATCAGTGCCTATCAGTGCCGCATATCAGAGCTTTCTTATCAATACCCACCAGTGCCACCTCATCAGTGCAGCCTATCAGTGCCCATCAGTGCCGCATATAAGTGCTTCCTTATCAATGCCCATCAGTGCAGCCTATCAGTGCTTCCTTATCAATGCCCATCAGTGCCGCCTATCAGTGCCCATCAGTGCCGCCTCATCAACGCACATCAGTGAAAGAGAAAAATTGCAAAATGTTATAATAGAAGCAAAGAAAAACTTTGTTTCAACAAATGTTTTCTTTTATAGCGCAAAAAATAAAAACAAGCAATCTAGTGGCAATTAAATATCAACAAAAGAAAGCTCTGTGTGGAAAAAAAAAAAAGATAAAAATTTAATCTGTGTACATTGTTGCACGACCGCGCAATTGACATTCAAAGTGCGACAGCGCTGAAAGCTGAAAATTGGCCTGGACAGGAAGGGGGGGAAAGTGTCCGGACTGGAAGGGGGTGAAAGTGTCTCGACTGGAAGGGGGTGAAAGTGTCCGGACTGGAAGGGGGGGAAAGTGTCCGGACTGGAAGGGGGGGAAAGTGTCCGGACTGGAAGGGGGTGAAAGTGTCTCGACTGGAAGGGGGGGAAAGTGTCCGGACTGGAAGGGGGGGAAAGTGTCCGGACTGGAAGGGGGGGAAAGTGTCCGGACTGGAAGAGGGGGGAAAGTGTCCGGACTGGAAGGGGGGGGAAAGTGTCCGGACTGGAAGGGTGGGGAAAGTGTCCGGACTGGAAGGGGGGGAAAGTGTCCGGACTGGAAGGGGGGGAAAGTGTCCGGACTGGAAGGGGGGGAAAGTGTCCGGACTGGAAGGGGGGGAAAGTGTCCGGACTGGAAGGGGGTGAAAGTGTCCGGACTGGAAGAGGGTGAAAGTGTCCGGACTGGAAGAGGGGGAAAGTGTCCGGACTGGAAGGGGGTGAAAGTGTCTGGACTGGAAGGGAGGGAAAGTGTCCGGACAGGAAGGGGGGGAAAGTGTCCGGACTGGAAGGGGGGGAAAGTGTCCGGACTGGAAGGGGGGGGGGAAGTGTCCGGACTGGAAGGGGGTGAAAGTGTCCGGACTGGAAGGGGGTGAAAGTGTCCGGACTGGAAGGGGGGGAAAGTGTCCGGACTGGAAGGGGGTGAAAGTGTCCGGCAGGCGAGGGGTTAAATGAGTGTTGCAATTGTAATATTGTCCTTCAAGCATTACTAAGTTTGCTTTTCCTCACTAAACAAATTTTTTTGTTTAGGCTTTGGTACATGGTTCACCATGGCAATGCTCTGCCCCCCCCCCCCAAATGCCGGACCCAACCCAAGCCAGGCACATTCAGCTCATCCCTAGTGACTAGTCCTCTATCCCCCCCCCCCCCCCCCGCAGTACAGGTCCTCTGTTCACAGCTACATACAGACTGTGCAAAGGTGATAGAGATATAGAAACGTGGAGGGACCGTAGAGATCGCGGTGACGATAATCTGCGGTAAATCGGGAAGAACTTTGAGATCATTGCTGAGATTTATAAATATATTCTAATGTGGGATAGATAGTGCAGGAGAACAGAATATACTCAGATACCACATATGACACAGAAAATGACAGAATAGGGAAGTAAATAAACCAAAACAATAAATACATATAGAGAGTCTAGTACATAGTAGTAGTTGTTCGTGTCATGGAGTGAGGGATTGTCACACTGCAGGTGCCCAAGCAGTGTTGCTCGTGCAATTCAATGGCAGTTTGGCTGAATGGTCCAAATATCGACAATTTCCCAAACCCAAATAAGAACATTATTGAAGTCACTGGTGAGAGAATTCGGGTGGGCTGTACATGACGCACTCCCAACACTAAATGACAGATCCCTGGCTGTCATATGGTAATCATGTGTGATATTATTGAACAAATACTAGTTTTTCCCCCCTCTTCCCCTATTTGGTGCATCCCACACTCCTGACACTAAATGACAAATCCCTGGTAATTCTGTGTGATGTCATTGAACAAATATTACATCCCCCCTCCCCATCCCCTATTATTTGGGGCACATGGTGCAGGAAAAGTTCCCTTGTCCCTCAACACTTGAAATCACTGGTGAGGGAATTCAGGAGGGCTTTACATGCCGCACTCCCGACACTAAATGACAGATCCCTGGCTGTCATATGGTAATTCTATGTGATGTCATTGAACAAATATTACTTCCCCCATCCCCTATTATGATGTAGGCAAAGTTCCCTTGTCCCTCAATGCTTGAAGTCACTGGTGAGAGAATTAGGGTGGGCTGTACATGACGCACTCCCAACACTAAATGACAGATCCCTGGCTGTCATATGGTAATCATGTGTGATATCATTGAACAAATACTACTTTTTCCCCCCTCTTCCCCTATTTGGTGCATCCCACACTCCTGACACTAAATGACAAATCCCTGGTAATTCTGTGTGATGTCATTGAACAAATATTACATCCCCCCTCCCCATCCCCTATTATTTGGGGCACATGGTGCAGGAAAAGTTCCTTTGTCCCTCAACACTTGAAGTCACTGGTGAGGGAATTTGGGTGGGCTTTACATGCCGCACTCCCGACACTAAATGACAGATCCCTGGCTGTCATATGGGAATTCTGTGTGATGTCATTGAACAAATATTACTTCCCCCATCCCCTATTATTTGGGGCACATGATGTAGGCAAAGTTCCCCTGTCCCTCAATGCTTGAAGTCACTGGTGAGGGAATTCGGATGGGCTGTACATGCCGCACTCCCACCAATAAATGACAGATCCCTGGCTGTCATAGTAATCCTGTGTTATGTCATTGACCAATTATTACCCCCCCATCTCCTATTATTTGGGGCACATGAAGTAGGAAAGATTCCCTTGTCCCTCAAAGCTGGGGTAGGACTTTGCCACCCCCCCACTTTCCCCTTGTAAGGTACCCCCTCCCTCCCCCAAGTATTGAAAGACAGATGGCCTGGTGTGGTACAGAAAGCGGGGGGCACACTCTCGCTACACTCTGATTCCTAAGGGTCCAGGTGATAAATTGGGGTGAGCACTATGTTTTGTTTTGTTGTTTTTTAATTATTACTACATTAAAAAAAAAAAATATGTCATCGCTGGAACCGATCCCCTGTATGCATCTCCCTGCAGCAGCTGAAAGCCAGCGGGAGGGTGAGGAGAGCGAACCAAATATTCCCCCCCCCCACATCCCCTATTATTTGAGGCACATGAAGTAGGAAAGATTCCCGTATGCATCTCCCTGCAGCAGCTGAAATCCAGCGGGAGGGCGAGGAGAGAGGAGAAGAAGCCGTTTCCAGCTGCTGCAGGGAGATGCATACAGGGGATCGGTTCCAGGAATGACATTTTTTTTTTTATGTAGAAATAATTAAAAAACAACAAAACAAAATATAGTGCTCACCCCAATTTATCATCTGGACCCTTAGGAATCAGAGGGTAGTAAGAGTGTGCCCCCCGCTTTCTGTACCACACCAGGCCATCTGTCTTTCAATACTTGGGGGAAGGGGTACCTTACAAGGGGGAAAGGGGGGGTGGCAAAGTCCTACCTCAGCGTTGAGGGACAAGGGAATCTTTCCTGCTTCATGTGCCCCCAAATAATAAGGGATTGGGGGGGGGTAATATTTGGTCAATGACATCACACAGGATTACTATGACAGCCAGGGATCTGTCATTTATTGGTGGGAGTGCGGCATGTAAGCCCACCCGAATTCCCTCATCAGTGATTTCATGTGTTGAGGGACAAGGGAACTTTTCCTACTTCATGTGCCCCAAATAATAGGGGATGGGGGGGGGAGAAGTAATATTTGGTCCTCTCTCCTCGACCTCCTGCTGGCTTTCAGCTGCTGCAGGGAGATCATTACAGGGGATTGGTTCCAGGAATTACCTCCCCCTCACCATGCCGATAACCCTCCCTGCCCACATCTGATTTACCCAGCTGCCTGCCCCCCCTACTGGCCTGGGCCCCATACAGCAGGAACTGGTGGTCCCCCCTTATCCACGGCCCTGGATGTGGTCACCCCTCTTTAGCACCTGATTGGATGTATACAGATTGGAGCACAGACATATCTCACTTCTGTTGTGATAGATACATGAATGTGCATTGTGTGCCGGTCATCATCTGATGCCATTCTTTCATCCAATCACAGAACACAGATTGGTGTGTGTGTGTGGGGGGGGGGGGGGGGAGGGGTTGGCGTAGTCTCGTCCTATGCAAACAGTTGAGGGTTAATTGGCTGCGGACACGGGGAGCGCGCACGGTCTGTGCAGGGGAAGGTGTGGCAGCTTCTGGTTTGAAACTGTGAAAAGATCAAAAGGATGGGCGAGGCCGAGGTATGCCAGACGCGGAGAACTGAGCGAGCCACACACAGCGAGATCGCCGAGAACTGAATGCAACTCAACCAATGGGGGACATGGAGACCTATTCCTTCATAGACCTCTGAAGGGGAGAATACAAAACAAATATATCATGGTTCCGGGGTCTGTACCCCCGCTGTGCCCATTATGAGGGGTTCCCACCATCCCTGTGCTGAGTTCCCGGGTCTGTACACCCGCTGTGCCCATTATGAGGGGTTCCCACCGTCCTTGTGCTGAGTTCCCGGGTCTGTACCCCCGCCGTGCCCATTATGAGGGGTTCCCAACGTCCCTGTGCTGAGTTCCCGGGTCTGTACCCCCGCTGTGACCATTATGAGGGGTTCCCACCATCCCTGTGCTGAGCATATTAGTGGAAGCCTGGAGATGTCACAGACCCACACAGGAGCGCAGCTGGAGACAGGTTCAACCGAAGACACGGCACGCATGGTACGTTCGGCCACAAACAGGAGAGCAGACCGAGCTCAGGCATGCGTGCAGCAGAGAAAGTTCAGATTCCCTTACTGCCCTGTGCTGGGTGGCAGAGCTTGTAAATTTCAGGACTGGATGGACAGAAGTACAACTCATGTGGCAGAATATATATATCTCTCACAGTGATCAGTTGCGGACTGACAACTCATGGGGCCCCCGGGCAATGGGGGATCATGGGGCCCCTGTGTCCTCATTCACACTCAAAAAAGCCTATAAAAAAGGTACCAGGGGCATCTCATGGGGCCCACCAACTGACCCCGGGCCCTTGGGCAGTGTTCGAGTTCCCAAATGGTCAGTCCGCCCCTGACAGTGACCATTATTTCCAGATGAGGGTCAGTTTGTGGATCTTCGAGCTGTGGGACCGCGTCGCCTGCTACGTTCCGCCGTGCGCAATCACCTGACCAAATATACAGGAAGCCACGTCTGTGCTGTGGCCGTTCTTACCTCGATAATCTGTGGCTCCGGGGCCCAAACCACCGACTGATATCCAGGGCTCGGTGAGACCGGGGACATTGGTGTGGGGCTGTCCAGCACATGCACCGTCTTGGTGATGGGACTGTAGGTCCTCACACGTTCGATGAAGACGTTGTCCTTGTCGGTGGGGCTGCCGTTCTCGGACACCCAGTAGCCGGAGGTGGACATGTCGGCCAATGACGGCTCAGCCTCCGCGATGACCAGAAAACCGCCTTCAGACGCCTGCAAAGCAGAGAGGATTCTATAAAGAGCAGCTCCAGACAATGACCACCCCATCCAGACCCCGCTAGTCCCCCCGTTTAACCACTTGCCCCCCCTCCAGTCCCGACGCTTTCCCCCCCCATCCAGTCCGGACGCTTTCCCCCCCCCCCCTCCAGTCCGGACGCTTTCACCCCTTCCAGTCCGGACGCTTTCACTCCCTTCCAGTCCGGACGCTTTCACCCCCCTTCCAGTCCGGACGCTTTCACCCCCTTCCAGTCCGGACGCTCTCACCCCCTTCCAGTCCGGACACTTTCACCCCCCTTCCAGTCCGGACACTTTCACCCCCCTTCCAGTCCGGACGCTTTCACCCCCTTCCAGTCCGGACGCTTTCACCCCCTTCCAGTCTGGACACTTTCACCCCCCTTCCAGTCCGGACGCTTTCACCCCCTTCCAGTCCGGACGCTTTCACCCCCTTCCAGTCCGGACGCTTTCACCCCCCCTTCCAGTCCGGACACTTTCACCCCCCTTCCAGTCCGGACACTTTCACCCCCCTTCCAGTCCGGACACTTTCACCCCCCTTCCAGTCCGGACGCTTTCACCCCCTTCCAGTCCGGACGCTTTCACCCCCTTCCAGTCCGGACGCTTTCACCCCCTTCCAGTCCGGACACTTTCACCCCCCTTCCAGTCCGGACGCTTTCACCCCCTTCCAGTCCGGACGCTTTCACCCCCTTCCAGTCCGGACGCTTTCACCCCCCTTCCAGTCCGGACGCTTTCACCCCCTTCCAGTCCGGACGCTTTCACCCCCCTTCCAGTCTGGACACTTTCACCCCCCTTCCAGTCCGGACACTTTCACCCCCCTTCCAGTCCGGACACTTTCCCCCCTTCCAGTCCGGACGCTTTCACCCCCTTCCAGTCCGGACGCTTTCACCCCCTTCCAGTCCGGACGCTTTCACCCCCTTCCAGTCCGGACGCTTTCACCCCCTTCCAGTCCGGACGCTTTCACCCCCCTTCCAGTCCGGACGCTTTCACCCCCTTCCAGTCCGGACGCTTTCACCCCCTTCCAGTCCGGACGCTTTCACCCCCCTTCCAGTCCGGACGCTTTCACCCCCCTTCCAGTCCGGACACTTTCACCCCCCTTCCAGTCCGGACACTTTCCCCCCTTCCAGTCCGGACGCTTTCACCCCCTTCCAGTCCGGACGCTTTCACCCCCCTTCCAGTCCGGACGCTTTCACCCCCTTCCAGTCCGGACGCTTTCACCCCCTTCCAGTCCGGATGCTTTCACTCCCTTCCAGTCCGGACGCTTTCACCCCCCTTCCAGTCCGGACGCTTTCACCCCCTTCCAGTCCGGACGCTTTCACCCCCTTCCAGTCTGGACGCTTTCACCCCCCTTCCAGTACGGACGCTTTCACCCCCTTCCAGTCCGGACGCTTTCACCCCCTTCCAGTCCGGACGCTTTCACCCCCCTTCCAGACCGGACGCTTTCACCCCCTTCCAGTCCCGACGCTTTCACCCCCCTTCCAGTCCCGACGCTTTCACCCCCTTCCAGTCCCGACGCTTTCCCCCCTTCCAGTCCCGACGCTTTCCCCCTTCCAGTCCCGACGCTTTCTCCCCCTTCCAGCCCGGACACTTTCCCCCCCTTCCAGTCCCGACGCTTTCTCCCCCTTCCAGTCCGGACACTTTCCCCCCCTTCCAGTCCGGACACTTTCCCCCCCTTCCAGTGCGGACACTTTCCCCCCCTTCCAGTCCGGACACTTTCCCCCCCTTCCAGTCCGGACACTTTCCCCCCCTTCCAGTCCAGACACTTCCCCCCCCCCCCTTCCCCCCCAGGCCAATTTTCAGCTTTCAGCGCTATCACACTTTGAATGACAATTGCGCGGTCATGCAACACTGTACCCATATGAATTATTTAGCATTTTTTTGAGACGGATAAAACTTTATTTTGGTGGTATTTATTCACCGCTGCGATTTTTATTTTTTTTGCTATGTAAATGTAACAGTCCAAAATTTGGAAAAAAAGTGTTATTTCTTATAAAGTTTTGCAAATAAATATAATCTTTCTTCATAAATCTCGGCCAAAATGTATTCAGTTATCTTTTTAGTAAAAAAAAAAAAATTTTTAA